>NC_142493.1:23200481-23374656 GCF_965113065.1 Corylus avellana
TATGTCAATCCGCACCACACCAAGGAAATCCCACATTCAACGCATACTCAAGCCACAAGTAGGGGTGCAAAGGCGGTTACGGTTAGCGGTTAGTGGCAATAACCGCTAACTGTAACCGCCCTAGCGGTTAGTAAATTTCACTAACCGCAACCGCTAACCGCCTAACGGTTAGCGGTTAGCGGTTAACCGCCGGTTAGCGGTTAGCGAAATAGATAACCGCCCGCTAACCGCTTTTTTAAAATTTGGCTTTTTTTTTTTGGCTTTCTTTAGGGCTTTTTGAGCTTTTTTTTACCCTCATTTTTTTTTTCTTGTATTTTTAATATCTTATTGGGCCCAATATAATCCAAAACCCATTCCGATCATACCCCAATAATCAACAAATACACAATAAATGACCCAAAATCATTGGAAATAATTGTAAAATAGTAGGAAATCAAAAATCAAAGTAGCTCGGGAAAAACTCCAAGAAAATGAACCCAAAATCACTGACCTTGGCTGTCTAATTTGAGAAAAAAACTACCCAGTATTTTCGTTGAGCCGATCATGAGCAGCGGGTGAGTTTGAGAGAGTTGAGACTTGAGAGAAGCTGCTCAGCAACTTTGAGTGATTTTGAGATTTCGTGAGATTTAGGGTTGGAAGAAAGAGATGAATATATACAGGTGCAAAACGATGTAGTTTTGCCTTCTATATAATTTTTTTTTTTTAAAAAAAAAGGTTGAAGGATAAAACTATTAACTATCAATGATTCAATTTTAAAAAAAAAATTGTTACTAATGGTTCAAAAAATTCAAAATTGTTCAAAAAATGGTTAATTTTTTTTTTTAAAAAAAAAAATGGTTAAATTTCTTTTTCTAAAAAATGTTCAAAAAATACATTAATACTTCAATTGTAATTATAAGTGACACATTGTTGAATCTAATGTCAATTACTTAATTTGATATTATATAATCATATAGTCTCATTAAATTATATCATATGATTCACATGATTAATTATTTAAATTCTTATCATATTTACTTATAATCTTTTTCTTTGAATTGAACTTAATATCTAATGGTAAATGGTAATGTTCAAACTCCTAAATTCTAAATTCCTAAAGTATCTAATAATGTTTTAATTAAATTGTAGACTTGTAGTTATAAATAATATATTGTTTAATTCAATTGAATCAATTGTGATTATCATTGTACATGAATCATATGATTAACTTGTAAACTTATGACTTATGAGTTATGTCATATTATATATGTATTATTTATTATTATATAATCATATGATTTAATGATCAAGTCATCATGTGATATAATCATATCAATTACAGTGATAATATATAAATTACTAAAATTGTATTGATAATACATTAATACTTAAATTGTGTTTATAAGTAACACATTGCTCATTGTTTAATTCAATGTCAATTACTTAATTTGATATTATACGAATCATATCATCATTGTACATTAATAATATGATTCACTTGAAGTCTTGAATAAAGTATTTGAATTGTCATCGAATCATATGATTAAGTATTGATATTATACATTTATATTATTCATATGCATATGTAGACTTATATAGACTTATAACATATATAGACTTATAAGTTTATAACATACATTGAAAATAAGTCTCTAGATATTTAATTGTTGTATTAGTATGAATTGGTATACTTATGAGTTATGTCATATTATATATGTACAATTTGTTATTATATAATCAAATGATTTAATGATCAATCTCATGTGATATAATCATATAAATGATAATATAATATATTAATACTCAAATTGTGATTTAATTATTTAAAAAAAAAATTGTGATTTAATGATCAAGTGATTATGTTATATGTATAAATATTTTTATAATTATAATTATAAAAATATATTATATAAAAAGGCGGTTAGCGGTTACGGTTAGTAAACCCAATAACCGCTAACCGCTAACCGCTAGGCGGTTATAGCGGTTAGGCGGTTAGCGGTTAATACGGTTAAGCGGTTAGAGCGGTTAGCGGTTAGAGCGGTTAGCGGTTAGCGGTTAGAGCGGTTAACAGTTAGCGGGCGGTTTTTAACCGCCCGCCTTTGCACCCCTAGCCACAAGGTCACCATGCCAAATTTGTGGGAAGAGTAATCATAGGGCTTTGGAGTGCTATCACATAACATAATGGATTATGCTTATCCAAGGTATGCATCCTCCAACATTGTTGGCTGCAATGGCCGCACCACACTAATGTAGAACTTGAAAATCAATACTGGTTGGCTGATCCTGGTGCCAACAATCAAACATCACTAATGCCCAACCCTTTGATGATGCATACATTGTGATTGTAGGCAATGGAGTAGCTAGGTTTGGATATACACAACATTGATTCTTCAATTATTCATTCAAATGCATCTTACTCTTTTTCTCAAAGATATACATTGCCCTTTTGCATATGCTAATTTGCTTGCAATAATTTTTTTTTTTTTTTTTTTTTTTAAGGATAATAATTGTTGGTTTGCTTTAACTAATAAAAGTTTCATTGTGAAGGAAAACTTGACCGGAATCATGCTGCTCCAGGGCCAAGTGAGAATGGGATGTACCATATTCCCTTGCACCGAAAGTCCATGAATAAATTGAAGGGGTTTGCAGCTCTTCTTTATGTTAAAACTACTGACATGGTTTGGCATCAAAGGCTGGGACATCCTTCAACATTTGTTTTCCAGCATCTCTTGTGTCACCAGCAACTTCCTCTTGTTAGGTCTTATTGTAATAAGTCTCGAGTCTGGTGAGTCTTGTCAGCTTAGAAATCCAAGAAATTATCTTTTTTCTAAGTTAAGTAGAGTTTCTAGTAGTCCTTTAGAGATCATCCACTTAGATGTCTGGACTTCTCGTATTGCATCACTAAGTGGATGCAAGTTTTATGTACTGTTTATTGATGACTACAACCGACTCACCTGGAATTGTGTCCCATTATGAATAAAAGTCATGTTTATTAATGTTTAGTTAAATTCAAATTCTTTGTTGAAAATTTGTTCTCCATTAAAATAAAATACCATGAATCTGCAATGGTGCAGAATGGTAGAATACTCCTCTTTTCAATTCAAACAAGTTTTAAGTCAACATGGGATATTCCATAGACTAACATGTCCACATACCTATCAAATATAAGGAATTGCATAGAGGAAGTACAGACATATTGTGGAGATAGGTCTTCCTCTCTTAGGCCTATGGTGGTCAAACGTTAGGATTTTATGGGTCAGACCGATCGATTACTTAGGCCTTCACTACCAAAAAAAAAAAAAAAGCCAAATTAGTGACGTTTTTCCAAACATCATTAAAGTACGGCATTTTACTGTTCAAACGTCGTTATTCATAAATTAGTGACATTTGAATAGTGTTACTATTCACGCGTCACTATTCTCGCGTTAAAAGGTAATGTTTGAACAATATTACTATTCACGCATCACTATTGGGCGATGTTTGAACAGTGTTATTATTCATGCGCCACTATTGGGTGACGTTTGAACAATAATATTATTCACGTATCACTATTATGCGACATTTGAATAGTGTTACTATTCACGCATTATTATTAGGCGGCGTTTCAACATTGTTGCTATTCATACGTCACTATTATGCGACGTTTGAACAGTATTACTATTCACAAATTGAAATGTGTTGTTTGAACAGTGTGTTACTGTTCAAACGACACTAAGTAATTTTTGAAAATATTAGCGTTCAAAATTTATATTTATAACAACCACACACACCTAAAAACTTCAAAATTTCTTCCTCCTTTACCGACACACATAAAAATATCTATACATCCTCAGCTGACTCGCAGGCTACCCTAGGGTAGATCAGGGGTGAAGGTAACACACAACTATCAGAGACCAAACATCATTGGTTCAAAATGGTCGGTTTTACAACGTCACCTTACAAATTTTTTGTTCTTTTTTTTTTAAAAAAAATTTATAAATGAAAAGATGACGTTTGAATAATGCGATGTCACATTTTAAAAGGTGACGTTGATATAGTGCAATGTCACATTTCATAAGGTGACGTTGCACTAAGGCGACATGTGAATATATAGTAACGTCACCTTATAACACTATATCCAATTTTACGACCCCTTACATTTTGACGTTGTTGAAGCGACGCTTTTCACGCATCACTACTTTAAAAAGTGACATTTATAAGGTCACATCACTATTCACGCGTCACTATTTGGACTTTTTTTGCATGTAGTGCTTAGTGTAAAACGGGGGTATTACAACATATCATGAAGTGGGCGAAACAGTAGCAACTTTGCCAGCAGTGATTCTTGCCAAAGACTTGGGGTTGCATAAAATTTAGCTAGAATATGTGATGCTTTACAAATAGTGAAGGTTTTGTAAAATGGAGGGAGAAGATGGAGTCATCATGGTCCGGCAGTCTGCTGCTGGAAGATGCCAAAGCTGAGAAACTAATTGTGCTGCTCATATGTATTTTTTTCTTTCTTTTTTTTTTGTAAATTGCCCATATGTATTTGAAACATTGTGTGTGGATAACAATATATATCTGCTCCACCTATTCATTTTATTGACATGGGCCCATTGCCTTCTGGCTGATATTTTGTTGAATAGACAGTTATATATATAGTGACTTTTGTTATCAAATTAATCTTGCACTATAACAAGACATTGCTTACGTACACTCAATCGAGAAGTTTCAACATTATTTTACTTTGTTAAGGTCATGATTTAGATTGAAAATATATTATTTTAAAAAGTTGTCGTACATTTAATTCTTAACAACAAAACAAGATTAGCTTTTATATAACATATCCAGCAAAGAAACTCATGTACTTAATTACTTATTCGGATTTGAAGTCCTATTAAAATGTATATATACACTGCCTAAATATATATGGGGGGTTAAAACCTTGTTACTCTTAACAAAGAGAGTTAATTAGGTCAAGACCAACTTGGAAGCTTGTGATATTCTTGCCCACTGCATGCGCCACAGAGTGAGAGAGAGAGAGAGAGGAAACAAACAAACGAACTTATACAGCTCAACCAGGAATATTTAATAGTGGAAAGCATGCAAAGAAGAAAGAGTGCCAAGTGGGATATCCTTCTGCTTGTTGACCAGCTGTTGGCTGATAAAGACTTCCCTCTCCTGCCCTCGTTTTTTCTGCCTCGTTGAGATCAAAAAATCAAAAGGAAAATACTTCACCATCATCGTCGGAAATTAGCGGTTTGGAGTTAAAGGTTTCGACAGCTGGTTGGCTGATAAAGACTTCCCACTCCTGCCCTAGTTTTTTCCGCCTCATTGATATCAAAAAATCGAAAGGAAAATACTTCGTCATCATTGGAAATTAGCGATTTAGAGTTAAGGGTTTCGATACATTTAATTAAATGAATTGAGCTGAAATTAATTTATATAGTCTTATAGATATATCTCAACACGATTCAAATCCGACATCAAACTCGAATTATCATCCCTAGATGAATAAATATATAGCTAATTATGTACTCTATATATATAGAAACGCTCATGGGTGTTAAGTTTTATATTGACTAGTTCTTTTAAAATGATAGTATAGATATAATTAACCATTTTAATTTAAGAGAAAAAAGATTGTTACGCCTTAGTTGTGCATGACTTATAAAGACAAATGCTGATTTATATTATATGAGCAAACATTCATCAGAAGAAACCAATGACATCCGAATGGATTCCCTCACAACAAATCCTTCCAGGATTTGCAAATAGTTTATCTACATTAGAAGAAGCAAAATAGCTTTCGAATTCTTATATGGAAATTCTTCCTGGCCTTGTAAACATCGTATATCTTCAGAAAGAGACTTAAAAATAGTTTTTGATGCCATTTAGACTTACCCTCGAGAAAGGGAATGGAAAATCCGTCGTATACTACCTGCAGCTGTCATCCACAATTTATAACTAACTTCATTAAAGTCTCTGTCATCACGGAATGCTCAGAAAATTGCCAACTCAGTTTCACACCATGGGCAGCCTGATTCGGTGTGTTTTATGAGTTTAAAAGTGCGTTTAATACTCAAAAAATTTGTTAGAAAATTTAAAAAAAAAAAAATTAAAATTAAAAACGCTTTTAAAGGTTAAAAAATCAAAAATCAAAAAATCAAAATACACTTTTGACAAAAGTTTAAAAATGAAGTTTTAGCAAAAAAAAAAGCTTTATTTCTCAAACACAATTTCATACCTGCATGCTCTAATTAGTTAGCTAAATGGGCTTGAAATCCATTTATTTACAATATCAATTTAATTAATTAACTTGATTATTTCTTATTTATTTAAGTTTTCAGAATAACATGATTTAATGCTATATATCTTGGTTGTCTTTTCATTAAATTTGCTCCATTAATAGATTCACGATTGGAATTTGATTGTTATGGACAAGTACCCTAATCCTTAATTAACAAGCAGACCTATGGGTTTTTTTTTTTTTTTTTTTTTTTTGAGAGGCAGACCTATGTTATTAAACTGCCGAAAAAAAAAAAAAAACTGCCGAAAAAATACTGCTCAAATATAACTAAGGGCGAAACTACATGGTCCCTTGGCCGAGGGACCTCAAATGTCCGCCAAGGGGTCATGTTTTCCCAAAAATTAAAAAAAAAAATGCTTTAAAATTTTTTGAAAATTAGAATTTTATTCCTAAATTTTTTAATTTTGTCCCCTAAACTGCATTTACTCCTAAAATTTTTAATTTTGCCTCCCAAACTCCCAATGGTAGTTCCGCCCCTAAATATAACTAATGAAATATTCTTTGGTTCAAATGAACTAGAGAAGATCTAATTCCCATACATTTACATTTTCGTACATACACCCAAGTATGTTCAATAAATTGTCACCAAAGAATAGGTCAATCAGTTGGGGATCATGCCTCAAATGAACTGGAAAATATCTAATTTCCATACATTTACATCTTCATACATACGCCCAAGTATGTTCAATAAAGAGATATGTTTTTTTTCATTCTACCCACCATCTCTTCTCTCTTTGCAATTTTTTTTTTTTTTGAAAAAATCAAGATGACAAGGTAAAGAGTTGGTGGGGGAGATAGTAGGTAGAATGCATTGTAGTATTCCTCTTCAATAAATTGTCCCGAAATAGTAGGTCAATTGGATGGGGACTATACCTCATGAAGCGCGAATTCCTCTCCTTTTTTCTTTAGGTGGACATGTTAAAAATCAAAATGTTCGATAAATTGTAAAGGGTGAACATGTAATTTGATAAAAAAAAAGCAATGGCATTTTTCTATATATATATATATATATATATATATATATATCACACGTATATAGCCACTAATAGTGGTTCTCCTTTCCTTCTCGCCTATAAAGTGTCCCGCAAACCATTTCTGCCTCTCTTCTGTGGAGGAAGAAAGCTGAGAAAACCCAAACCGATGGCTCTTAAACTCAATCTTTTCACCTCTCAACCTCCAAAGCTGCCCTCTTTGTTTCCCCAACCGAAGCCCAGCTTCAGATCTTCCAAGTTCTTCATGGCTTCCACCCTGAGCTCTGGCTCCAAGTGAGTGCTTATTCCTTCACCTTTTGAGCATCTACAGAGATTGTCAGGCATTCATGTTCCCGGATTAACCAATGGATCTTTGTGTATTTTCGTGTTTTGGGGCTGTTTATGGATCTGGGTCTTTGTTTTCGTCCCCTGTAATTTTGAGTTGAGCTTGCATATGTTGTTTTCTTTTCTGTGATCTCATTGGCTTTGACGGTGAAATGATGTCTTTTTTATGTGGGTATTTTATCTTTCGGCTAATTTTGAATTACCTCATATGGGGTTTCCTTGTTTGTTTTTTTCTTAATGATTATTGGTGATCTTCAAGGTGTTTCTATATTTTTGCCCGTTTTCTCAAGTGATTGTTTTGTATTAGTCGCTAATTTGAATTCAATGAGATGCTTTTCATCTTCTTTAATTAGCTTTTGGTGATTTTCTAGGTGGTGTACGTATTTGATTAATCTCCCATTTGTTCTATTGTCGTAAACGTTGTTCTTGCATGTAGAACTTCTTCTTTCTTTATTTATTCTAGATTGAACTCATTGAGATGCATTATGACCGGAGAGAGCCCATTGAGATATATTTAGTTTGTTTAGATATTGGGATTTCAAGGGTAGGTCCTTCGATTTTATTGTTGGTTCTAATTGAATTTCATGAATCAATTGTAAAATATATGGAATCTTACTTTATTTGTGGGAGGAATGATTCATGTGTGTACTGTATCTGGTAATTTCTCAATGCTTCTGCTTTAATCTTTGGAGATGGTTGTTCTGTCGGCTCAGCTTATTTTTCTCATGCACTTGATGATTCCATAATTTATTTTTTCTCAAAAAGAAAATGTTTTAAGTGCAACATTGATAAATATTATTATTGTAAATGACGCTGCTTATTCTTCCTAGTGTTTGCTCGGTGGGGTCTCCAAAAGGATGCAGAATTTTTTTTCTTGCGTTTTTTAAGAGCTATTTTTCAAAAGCCACTTTGATGTTGCATTTTCCTAGAAGCCTCAAAAATTTGTCTGCCATTTTGTTAAATTCGTATCTAGGAATATTATCCTACCGAGAACGATGCACAATCAAATATGTACCTTTTAACTTTTATCTTTTTTTGTTTTTACCAGAAAATTCTTAAATACTTTTTCAAGACATTAGCTAATTGCATAACACTCTTCTATTTTCATTTTGTGTCGTTTGGTGGTTGGAATGATGCTCTTGCAGTACCTGGTCTCTATGTGATTAGTGAGTTTGATGTTTATGTTGTTATCCGGTTGTCTTTTTCACTTAGGTGGATGACGGTGGTTTGGATATTTATTATTTAATTAATTTTATCAGTTGGTTGAATTCCTGTTTTCTTTTACATTAATTGCATGTTTCATATAATGAAACTATGAGTTTTCTTGTCTTTAGTGTTTTTTTTTCCCCCTTTTGGTTTCCTTGTGTTGACAGAAATGGTTTTGGTTGATTCATTGAATTTTTAGTTTATCCATGTTAATGCATGTATTGGCTGACTTATTCATCTTTGGTAGAAATTGTGTTGGAAATTTATGTTTTGTGAAAGCAAATTGTATACCTAAATTTCAAGTTTCCCCTGAAGAGTGGATTTAATTTTGAAGGAGTATATCTTGAGAAGTTGGCATTTTTTTTTTTCTGTAAATCTATCTATATTTGTCTAATTCAATGGGTGCATGATTGTCCATCTGTTGTTTTCTCATGTTTTTGGCAGTGTTGGTGGTTTTGTCTTTAGTTGGAAGCATTATTGTTGCCGATGCTTGGACTTCGAGGGGTTTTCTTTTCTAGTTCTACTAAATACTACACGTTATTTAGTAGAACTAGAAAACAAACATCTTTGACTTACATTACAGCTTGCAGCTGTAGGTCATGTTGTTGTAAGAAATGAGGAGGTCTTTGTCCATGTTTTTAAAATGGTTCTTGGACTTCAAATCATAGTTTATCTTTTGGCTGTTGGTTCATCTTTGTGTGTTATTTTTCAATTTTTATATTTTGCATATTTGTGCACATCTCATGACAGAACGTCTAAGGTTGGATATTTTTGGGTTGTTTTATTGATATAACTTTTGTATGTGTGTGCGTGTGCATGGGTGCGCAAGGGTGATTCATCTTTTGTCACCTCTCTTTTTTATAAATCCAATATATTCACAAACATACTTGTGGGTTAAAATGTTTCTTTTTTATTGCTTTTCAATTTGTTGGTGGTTTTAATATAATATACTGTGCATTTTCATCCATTTTCCTTTTCTGTTCAATAGATTTCACTATAAATCATAAATATTGGGTGGCATTATAATTTTCTGGTGACTGATTTTGTTTCTAGCTCTCTTATTTATGAGCAAACCTTTGATGGATCTTATGCTATAAATTATACCAAAATTATGCATTTTTAAGGGGTCTGACTAATTTCTCATTCAGATGATTTTCTTGTAGCCAAATATATATATTCGAGAATATTACTCTTGCATCACACCACTAGGTCCATGAATCAGGACCTCCCTTTCCTTTATTTGGTGCTCCATGAAAAATAAATTATTTATTGTGTTTGCGATTAACTAGTTTTTTATCCTTTACTTTCCACAGTCCATACTTAAAAAAAATTTGAACCTTGACACCCTTCGGTGAAAGTCGACCCATTTTTTCAATGAATCTACTCAGCCTTCATAGTTCTGTGTCATTGAAAACCCATTCCCTTTCCTTGTGATAGGCACAACCTGAACTTTTTTTCTGTTTTTGTGCTTGGACAATCTAATGCCAAATTCTTCATTTAATGCAGGGAGGTTGAGAATCAGAAGAAGCCTTTTATGCCTCCTCGGGAGGTGCATGTTCAGGTTACCCATTCCATGCCACCCCAAAAGATTGAGATCTTTAAGTCTTTGGAGGATTGGGCTGAAGAGAACATTTTGGTTCACCTGAAGCCAGTCGAGAAGTGTTGGCAACCACAGGATTATCTGCCGGACCCTGCCTCTGATGGATTTCATGATCAAGTCAAGGAATTAAGGCAGAGGGTAAAGGAGATTCCAGATGATTACTTTGTTGTTTTGGTTGGAGATATGATTACAGAAGAAGCCCTTCCAACTTATCAAACAATGCTTAATACCTTAGATGGAGTTCGGGATGAAACTGGAGCAAGCCCTTCTTCTTGGGCAGTTTGGACCAGGGCATGGACTGCTGAAGAGAACAGGCATGGGGACCTACTCAATAAGTATCTCTACCTCACTGGGCGAGTAGACATGAGGCAAATAGAGAAGACAATTCAGTATCTGATTGGGTCAGGAATGGTGAGATCCTTGCCATATAAATTGAAGTGTCTTGTCTCTAATTTTTTGCACGTGCATATATGCAAGCCCCACACATAGATGTTGAATTCATTTTCACATTTGGTGGCTGGACTCGTTGCATCTCATGTGGTTGTTGGATCCTTTGCAAAGGATTTCTGTGTTTGCGGTCTGCAGGAAGCCCATGTTTGAAACTTCTGATAGATCATGAACTTGTATTTATGCATTATTGCAGAAGGGTTTTCATACACAAACACAAGCATGCACAGTTTGAAGGACATTCAACTACACATATCTGTTTTCTTTTCTTCTTTGGTGTTCCATCTTGTGAAGGTTCATGAGTTCTTTCGATTTGTATATATAATTCATGCAATGGTTCCATAATTTGCCTTTCCACATCATATTTTTGAAGCAAAATATGAATCCTTTGTTCAATCTCCAAAATAATTGCTCTTGTAATTGGAGATCACCAAAAAAAATTAGTAATTGATCTTATCTGTTTAATAGTTTTTGTTTCCTTAAATCTTTCCTTTAATCCAACAGAATACCTGCTCGATCCTTGACTTTGATTTTCTTTATATTTTTCTAATAGGATCCTCGAACAGAAAATAGTCCCTACCTTGGTTTCATCTATACTTCTTTCCAAGAAAGGGCAACCTTTATCTCCCATGGGAACACTGCCAGGCATGCTAAGGAGCATGGTGACTTGAATTTGGCACAAATATGTGGCATAATCGCCTCAGATGAGAAGCGCCATGAAACTGCCTACACCAAGATAGTAGAAAAGCTATTTGAGATTGATCCTGATGGAACTGTCACGGCATTTGCCGACATGATGAGGAAGAAAATCTCCATGCCAGCCCACTTGATGTATGATGGCCGTGATGATAACCTTTTTGATCACTTTTCAGCTGTCGCACAGCGGCTAGGGGTCTACACTGCCAAGGACTATGCCGACATATTGGAGTTTTTGGTTGGCAGATGGAAAGTGGAGCAGCTGACTGGACTCTCGGCCGAGGGGCGAAAAGCACAAGACTATGTTTGTGGGTTAACCCCAAGAATTAGAAGGCTAGAGGAAAGAGCTCAAGGAAGGGCCAAACAAGCACCAGTTATTCCATTCAGTTGGATTTTTGATAGAAAAGTGAATCTCTAAGTGCAGTATGGAACAAAAAGGTCTACTCTCCTGCAATCATAAAGTAAGGTAGAAGTTTTCTGAGTTGCGTTTTTTTTCCAATTCCATTATAAGCATGCAGAGAATTTGTTGGGGAGTGACTTTGGTTGTAGATACAGTTTTTTTTCCTTGTGTGGTGTCATTAGATATGCTGATAGGAGCAGCTGAAGTTTTGATGTTGTGTTGTTTTTAGTGGTATCTTGTACCACTCTTTGTTCCTCCCTACTTTGTCTTGTCTTGTCTTGTCTTGTCGTCCATGTAAGAAAACGATCTTTTATGGCAATGTTGGTAACGATGGCAATCTCACGTCAAAGACATTTTCACTTTCAATTCATCTGTCATATCTCGTCAAGAACAATCTTACCAAGTCCTCATAGGCTACGTGGCTATCAGAATCCTAAATTAAACTTTCAAAAATACACGTCTTATAGTTTCAATTATAACAATTATATCCCATAGTTCTGGGAAAGATGCGGGCAGTAGAAGACCCCTTCTCCATCATGATTCATGGAGGAAAGATAACATACAAAAAATTAACAAGTCTAACATTAATGGTTCTTCATTTTTTTTTTTTTTTCTCGAACATTATCGATTGTGTAGGAAAATGGAGTTTTTAAAGCCAAGAAGAGTTTTTTTTTTTAATGTGTTTTGGTCATTTTTAAAGTAAAAAAGTCAAAAAAAAAAAAAAGTATTTTAAAATTTTATACCAAACATATTAGAGCATTTTCAGCAGTTTTCTCGTCATTTTTCTTATATTTAAGGCTTCAAACTACTTTTTGCTTCTTTATATCAAAATACATTCCAATAGCTTCCTTTAATCATTCCATATATCATTAAAATATATATATTTTTTAATTAATGAGAGACAAGAGAGAATTGTGAGAGGAGAGAGGAGAGAAGAGAGAATCATTTTTTTATATTTGAATAATCATAAAGATTGCAATAGTGAAACCCAAAACATTGGGTTCTACTGTACTGTAAGAAGTTTTTTGCGATTTTAGGAACATATTTTTTAAACTTAGGGAATAAACTCCCTTACAGAGAGTCTGCGAGGAATGCTCTTAACTTTTTGTTTGAAACAACTTTTTAAGTACTAAAAATATTTTTGAACCTTCCTATCACAATTTCAATCAAATCCTTAGATAAATAAAAAAGTCTTTGACGGTTGTGATCAGTCACCAGCTTTAATGGTTTGTGTTCCCTTGAACAAAAATGATCTTGTAATTAGAAGGCAACAATTTGAGAGACCATTTCTATCTGGTTCAGTAAATATTTAGTGAACACATTTTTTTTTTTAAAAAAAAAAAAAAAAAAAAAAGAACTACTCACTTTTTCTAAAGTACATATGTACCTCTCAACATTTTAGCTATTAGTTTTTACTATTTCAAGTAAAATTTTATTTATTTATCTATTTTTACTATTCCCAAAAAGAAGAGAACAATATTGATTTTTTTTTTTTTTTTTTTTTATTAATTGTAAGTTATGCATTGTTAAGTTACCGTGCTCATAATAGCTAGTCAAATCTTTAGCAAGTGTCTAGATGAATGTAGAGGTTTTTTTTGGTATTTTTTGATATAGCTATTTTGGCTAGTCCAACAGATTGCTAAATTCTTCTACATGTCAATGATTCGTTTTTTTCACAGAGCAAGTAAAAACTTCAAGCCAACGAATTTGCTCAGAAGAATCAGCAGCTTTTAATCTGCAAGAAAAGTCTTGAGATATCCATGGCCCCTGTTAGCTGAATCATAAAGGAACTTCTTAGTTGAGCAATTGGCTGATGTTAAGCTGACACAGAATGAAAGTCAACATAAGCCTACACAGATGCCACAACAAGCCGACCGTTTCACCTACTTAAGCTGTTTTATTTGATCATTGAGATTAGTTAAGGTGGTTGAACTCCAAAACCAACTTCAAACTCACCTACTTTCCCTCCACTTCTGTTATCTGTCTTCCCCCTCTCTATAAATTCCTACACCCTTCTCTCCCCAAAACATCATCAAACACTCAAATCCAAGTTCCCCCTCAGCTTTCTTCTCAACACCTTAAATTTCTTTCCCTTTTCCCCAACTCCAATGGCGCTCTTTTCGTGTTGTGCTCGTGTTGTTCCGATACTGGCCATAGCTGTGTTCTTCATTAGTATTCCAGTTTATGGCCAGATCAGCACTCCATGCAGTTCTTCAATGATTTCCAGCTTCACTCCTTGCCTGAACTTTTTGACTAATAGTACTGCAAATGGTACCTCACCAAGTGCTGACTGCTGCAACGCTCTGAAATCCCTCACAAGTGGTAGCATGGGCTGTTTGTGCCTCATTGTTACTGGAAACGTTCCCTTCCAAATACCCATCAATCGATCCTTGGCCATTTCTCTCCCTCGTGCCTGTAACTTGCCTGGTGTTCCCCTCCAATGCAAAGGTACAACCTTTGTACAACATACTCATTTGTGGTATTCTTTTATGAAACTATAGACATACTAATGCAAGTTTTTTGTACTTCTGCAGCCGCTGGTGCACCTATTCCTGCTCCAGGTACCTTTCCTACTTTGAACCATCATTATTTCTACTTCAGGGGCCAGAGCTTAGCAAGATATATATATATAGCTCTGAACTGAATTTTCTCTCGTTTCTTTTTTCAAATTTTGAGTCCACTTAACATGTTTGAAATTGATTTGCAGGTCCGGTCTCGCTAGGCCCATCACCTTCTTCCGAACTTTCTCCTTCTCCTAGTCCTAAAGGTATATGCAAGGAGTAACGCTATTTAGTAAACTGTATATATAATGGTTTGAGTTTTGGTGCTACTTATCCTTGATACTAATGTCATATTAATTTGTTTTCTTGAGCAGCTTCTTCTGTCCCTGAACCCACAACACCTGCTCAGGCACCAGAATCTGACACGACACCAACTTTAACTCCACCATCTCCGACAGTTGATTCCGGCGCTCCGACTGCAACTACAGGCAGCCGCCCAGTTCTGACCCCATCAGCTGCCATGCGCTCTCACACTCTCTCACCATCTCTTCTGCTACTTATGTTAGGATTTGTTGCTTTGAAGTACTGCTAGGTTATTGTCTTCCCAGTATGTGTATGAGCTTATACATTGCTCTGATCATTGAGAGCAACATTGTGTGATTATTTATTTATTTGAGAGTGCATTCTTTGTAATACATATATGTGTATGTATCAGAGGAAATAAAGATTTGATTGTTTAAAGAGACTTTTGGCAAGCGGTTTGGTGAATACTGAATACCAGTCCAAATGGTTATATCTAAGTTGTCTGAAAACATATGCCAAAATACATTCGTCTTAAAGCCAACTTCTCTACTTCCCTGCTGCAGAAAGGCAGAGAAGTAGAGCTACTGACTAATATGCCAAAATACATTCTTCTTAAAGTCCATGTGCAAAGATGAGTTTTAGAGGACTTGCTTCCTTCAGGCTTACTTGGTCATCGGCCTTTCTGCTCAGTGTTTTAGCCCCTTCGGTTCGAAGTCAAAAGCTATGGAGGCTACTCTATGCAGGGGATAGACCTTGAGCAGTGCTTCAGTCAAAGAAATGGCTCCATTACCATTGTTGGATACTTGCTGCAAAGCGCTAATCAGATGGTGATGTAAAAGTATTGATTAAATGATTAAATTTACCTCTTTTTATCAGCTTAAACTTTTAGAATAAATGGTAATTTAACATAGTATTAGAGTAAAGGTTTTGAGTTCGAATTTTGTATCCATTAATTCACCTCATGTTTCAATTAAATATTTCACGTATTGAATGTAAGTAAGAGTGTTAAAGTATTGATAAATTTATCCTGTATCAACTTAAGTTTTTGAAATAAATGGTGAATTAAATGGTCCAAGCTAGACACAACTCTTTTGCTTTCTGGTAGCATCATTCCCTCCATTAAGCACCCGCTTTCTTTACCATTTTCAAACTGTTACATGGCTGCAACTGCATTGACTCTTTGTCAAGGTAATGCCTCTTTCTTAACCCCTTCCCTCCTCATTTCAAGACAAACCCAAAATGCACATAATTTCACGGTTTACACCTTTATCTCCTTTCTTCTTCTATATAATAAGTTTTGAAAAGAGGGGCCACAAGGCCAAGACATTTTGTGTGCCAAATTCTGCAGCAATTATTGGCTCTTCATGGTTGTTTCCCGAGATACCAAGCATCTACCCGACCGCCCAAATTCGAGACTGTAGACTTGGGCCTAGCAATAGAACCCAGACCTCAAACCCCGACGAGCCGAGCAAACCAACTAGCCGAACGCACGGAAGACGAAGGGAGATGTGGTGCTGAGGATAATCACTTAACTTTGCCACCTCATTCCAATTGTCCCGTTATACCCAGCAAAGAATCAGCAATGCCCTTAGCCAACCAATGGAAATGAGCACGTGGCACTACACAACGCCCGGTAACAATCGCAATCGGCCAAGAAGCATGTAAAGAATTCGGCGCCACTACTCTGCCGGGACAAGCGACACCTGACAGAGACCGTACATCACTAGAGGACATAAATCGAGTGTCATGCGAGTGGTTTAAATAACCTATTCCTTCTTTTCTTTGCAAAAAATGTGTTTGAGCCAACTAGCTGAAAAGACATCATTGTCTTTGGCCGAATAAGAGCAAAGAGAAAGAAAAGTAAAAGAGCAAGAGCAAGAACGTTTCTCAGAAATGGGGCTAAAAGGGTCCCGGTCAAAACAGTCAATAACTAAGAAATGGATGTAAATAACTCAAAAACCAAAGGGCATTCACGGCAATCCTGGCCCTTTATTAACAGAAACTCTCCCGCCACTCAACCATTCATATAACTGCTTACCAAGTTGATCACTCTGAGACTTCCCTAAAGATTTCCATAACCCCCCATCAACCATGATCGCCACCGCCCCGCTTCCACTCATTGCTCTCGTCCTTGCCTCTGTGGTCCTCCTCGCCGCCTCTGCCGCAGCCCCACCACCAGGGCCACCACAACCGCCACCGCCACCGCCTTCGAGCTGCACAGAGGAGCTTGTTCTGTTCTCGCCATGCCTGCCCTACATCTCGTCTCCGCCCAACAACCTCTCAGCCACACCCTCCGATGGGTGCTGCCACGCCTTCTCCTCAGCTCTGAACTCTAGCAGCAATGGCGTTTGCCTCTGTTACCTCGTCCAGCAGCCCTCAATCCTCGGGTTTCCGGTCAATGGCACAAGAGTGCTCTCTCTTTCTTCGGTATGTCCACTGCCGAGAGATGGCAATTCGACGAAGGGATCTTTGGGGTCGCTTTGCTCAGGTTCGAAAATCCGAACACAGTTCTTGGTATCTTGAATCTTGATCTTTTCTTGGTTTAACTTGGATAGAGATGAAATTTTCATGGTGGGTTTTGCAACTGCGTTTCTTTTCTATGTGCTTTTATCTTTTTCCTGAGAAGAAAATCAATCACAAGATTAGATTATATTGGAATTTTCTTTACAATGTACATGTAATGGACTAATGGGATTATTTTTCCTTTCTTATTATATAATAATCAAACAGGGTCGCCAGCATTGCCTCCTCTCCGGAGCCCAGCAAGCTCAGGGCTTACCCATCCATCTGGTTCAGGTATCTGGCCTAACAACTGCTCTCTTTACTATTTTCCAATTTTCATTTCCCTTAATTCATAGTTTATTTTTTGAATCACCAATATGTTGCCACACGAGGTTTCATAATTTTATAATCCTTCTCAAACTTTTTATCTTAGCATCGCTCGTCTATTTTTGACACAGTTCATGAATCCAACATAAAATTAATGAGTTACGGTTGAAGAATTTGACTCTTTATTAAATGGGTTGAGTTAAGATTAACTTATATAATCTTATACTCATGCCTCAATATGATCCGAATCCGACACACGACATTTAAGATTAAAAATTTTTGACACAACCGTAATTCCAACACGAAATTAGTTGTTGTAGTTGAGAAATCTTACCCGTTTAATTAAATTGATCGGGTTATGATTAACCTAAATAATTTTATACCTATATCTCGACTCAGCTTGAGCGCAATACACAAACATGCAGCTAGTAATCAGAAATTAGTTTTCAGAGTGAATCATTAGTACTTATTTCATTCTGGGCTGGTCTAATTTCACAAAAGAGTCAAAAAGGAACTGCAGGGCATATGTGGCATATGTGGCAATGTTAGTCTTATCGTGCAGTTTATTAACATCATAACCAACATATCAGCATAGATTGATCAATGATCACACACTGTAATCATGGCAAAACTGGCTTATCCTTAAATCCCAAATGTATAATTAGAACCAGAGGTTTATATATAAGACAGGAGCATCAGTGGCTAATGGAAGCATGGTCTGGTCTCTGAGACCTGAAATTTGGAATCGCTTTATTGCAGGGTCTAATAATGTTGCATCCCCACAAGAACCTGAGAAGAATTCATCTGCAACGCCATGCTCGTCACCAGGGTGTGCTAAGAAGAAACCACAGAAAACAGGGAACTCATCAGTAGAACCGGCTACAGCTTCATCAGCCTCCAAACAAGTTTACAGCAGCAACCGTTGGCTTCCACCCGGCATACTGATTTTCTTTGTTTCTATCTCCACTCATCTATACTCATCAAACACCTTATGATTACCTTTTTCCGCAGCCATTGGCATATTGGGATTGTAGACAGAAGCTCCTCTAATTTCCTTTACCCAGTATCCAGCATATCAATCAAATTAGCATAAGTACTTTTTAATCAAATTTCATGACATATGCAAATCTAAACCAAATGATGGTTGCTGTTTCAACATCCAACTGTATGTGGACCGTAGCTTCATGGGATACAAAAAGCAAGATATGTTTCAACCTAATATTAATTGAATGATGTATACAACACCTTATCTGTGAAGATATAAACTACTCAAAAAAACACACACACACACACACATGCCAATTGCTTTATATCGCTAGATGTTGATCAAAGTTACTTCCAACCATCAGACCATTCAGCCTCATCTGTAACAGGTTTAGGATAATCTTCTTTCCAAGAATCTTGATTCCTTTCACCTTCTTGAGGGGGTGGAGTGTTTTCTTCATCACAGTTCAAGTAATCACCCTGTGTGTAGTCCTCATCAACAAATTCCTGCCTATCAGGGAGAGAACAACCCTGATAAGACTTGTTGTCTACACAATGCCATAAGAGCTTGCTCCAGTACCGGTCCTGCCCAAAAAATTGCAAATAACTGGGCCTTAGCAAAGCAAACTTACTCTTGGCTTTTTTGGTATGAAAGCTCGATGTATTCTATTACTTCATGAAATGAATAAATGAAATGAATAACACAATACTAAGAATTTATTTTAACACAACACATTGTCTTAATCATAGCTAACTGTTTGACATGCTCATGAATACCTTTCTGTTAACTATCCTCATTCCTATTCTACCAAAAGAAATCCTGATTTCTCCATTGCTTTTGTCAAACACACACACAAACACTGGAACCTTTTTATTTTCATTCCAAGATCTCATTTAGAAAGTTTTAGGAAGTTAAGTTCTAATTATCACCACAAAAAGTACAGGAGGATCGCAAGAAGATATCTAAAAAAAGTCATTTCCGAGTTCATTGTTAGAAGGTGCTGCAAAAGACAAAGGAGCCAGTTATGTAAGCAGCAAATATACAAGATTATGATATTCATGTAATTGTCAAGTTGAATTTAGTACGACCAGATTTTCCACACTGTAATGAATACTTGAAACGAGAAAAGAAATAGAAAGCAATAAATAAAGTGAAAAAACTAGTAAGTTCCAGTACCAAACATTTTTCAACACACACACAGATAAGAATTTCAGAATGAAACTTCTTACAAGGTTCTTACAAAAATTCAGTAACCCTCGTTCAATTCACATATCACTTATAAATAATGTTGAATGTGATGCAAGTTTCAGAGAATGCACCCAGATGGGAATTCCAGGCTGATAATTGCAGGAAATATTCCAGATGAAACTCCATTGAGCCTCTCAATACATATAGTACTCAAACAATCTCAAAAAGATGATGCTAGTTTTGTTAATTGAACTTAGCACCTGCACAATGAGTATCAGATCCACCTAGACAATAGTAAATTTCATAAGCACCCACCTACACTGTATAAGCAACTCTCTACTATACTATTCCTATCAAAAGATATATAAAATTTAATGCTCCTACTTTTCTCCCTGAGACGCCCCAAAAACATGTCTAATTTCAAAAGTAGTTCTTACTTCTTCAATTTTCTATATAACCTTAAAAATCGGGCCACCTCAAATATTAAGTAAATTAAACTTTAGGAAGATTATCAATTTTTTTTTCATCAATACTGAAGTCATTTCAAACTGACATCTATTTTGGGACGGAGGGAGTACATATTTCTGTGTGTTCGGAATCTGGATCTCATGAAGACACAATCTTTTAGAGGACATTGTTCTCATCAGGTTTTGTTCAGCAATGTGTGGGCCTCTTTATATTTATCTCAATTAATCTTAAATAACAGCTAGCAAGAGAAAAAGCATTACCTTGGTGATGATGTGCGGATTCCCAATTATAACTAGCAAAGATATAGCACGGGTAGTAGCCACATTAAACCTTCTTGGATTGCTCAAAAATCCCAAGCAATACTTCTTGTCAAATTCATTGTGTTTGATCGTCGACCGGACAGTAGATACAATAATGACTTGCCTCTCTTGTCCTTGAAATTGTTCAACACTTCCAACCTTGATATCAGGCATCTCCAAACCTTCAAGGGCTTTCTTTATTTTCAGCACTTGCTGCCTATAAGGCGTTATTACCCCAATATCTTCCTCACTGAGATTCCCACTAGAAGTCAGTCGCCTTATGACCTCGACTACCTTGCTTGCCTCGATTCGGTTAAACCATGATGGATTATTTCCTTCCCTCTCATCACAACCTTGGATACCCAAGAAAAGAACAGGAAACTCCTTGTTAGGAAGGAGATTCACAGTATCCACAAAGGAACTTGTGTCATCTTTACATGCAATTAATTCTCCATTATAGAACAGCATCGAAGGTAGATAAAGAATTTCCGGGTGACATCTATAGTTTCTAACCAATTTTGTTACATAATTTTCATCCCCATTGTAGTAAAAGTCAGATTCAAACAATCTTTCCAAGTATGATTTACCCATTCCAAAAGTTTCTGCTTCTTTGGAGTATATTACTGGCCCTAACTGCCTCGGGTCTCCAGCAAGAACAACAACTGTATTTTTTTGACAGAGTTTGGATATAGGAATCATGGTTTCTGGTTCTGAAGCTTGGCCAACCTCATCCAAGAAAATATGAGAGAAGTGTCCTCGCCTAATACCTTCTGCATGAAGAAGAGAGGCACTCATATAAGTTGATATGAAGATCCTATATCGCATGACGGCACCACGTGGAGGACACTTGAAGATATGATCATCAAAGAAGCAGAAGCGGATTATATTAGGTGAGACATCATCATATGGACGGGAAGATGCGTTGAGCCTGAATATTTCAGTCTCTCGAACTTCAACAGCTTTTTCACTGAGGAGTTTCTCTAGAATGTGGTCTGCTGCACTATTTGAAGGTGCGCACACAAGTATCCGAGCATCCTTTCGAGTTGTGTAGAGCTGAAGGATTGCTTCTACTACTGTCATAGTCTTACCCGTACCTGGAGGCCCGTGAATCACATAAGGCGGGGCTCCTTTGCAGCCAAGGATCATTTCAATCGAACACATCTGCTCTGGATTGAGATTACAAGATATAGGCACCAGTGGAGTGGTTTCAATGAGCCTCCTGTTAAAGGACTCAGACGGAAATAGGAACTCTATTGCTAATTCATCTGTAGCTTCAATGGCTAGATATAACCTTCTCATGTTAATTCGATTATATGAAAACTGAACATTATAGAGATTCCCATCTTTATGGTGCAAGTGCATCTCTGGAGCAAACATCAGATATACTTCATCAGCCTCAACACGGTGGATATAACCCTGTGCAACAACGTATTCAATTTTGGTTATAAAAAATAAAAAATAAAAGCTCCAGGATTCTAAATATTCACTCAAGTAAAAAACAAAGCCAATAGTAGATAACAATCAATTCATGCATGTGTGTATGTCATTTTTTTACATAGAAGAAATACATGAGCGAAATGAGAACTATTCATGTTGGATTGTTAACTGCCTAACACGGAACACATCCAAGGAGGCAAGAAACCTCCAATTATGTTCTAATGTTTTAAAAAACATGATGATGATAGTTTCATCCAAACGTAAAATGAAATTCTTATCAAACAGATGGGATAGGCTACTAAGAGCATCCAACTAGGCCAAACTCCAACCAAATCTCCTTATATGAACAAGGTATGTGATAAGAATGATTTGCTATGTTTTATTCAACAGAATCTTAACAGCCCCTTTGGTAAATCACAACAGCTCAGTAGTTATTACTCTTAAATGTTATAGCAACTAGTATGACACGTTAATTATAGCTAGAATTTGGAACCTTTCAAGCTGAAACTTCTAACCATTACCATTGATAACAAATAAAGTACCATGAGCAATTAGACACAAACCTGATATTTACGAGCCGTGTCATTTCCATTCTCACAGGCAAGCTTGGCAAGAATAAAATCCCCTTGGACAAGTGAAGGCCTTTTCTCAGCCAGGCCAGGGACCTCAAGAGACAAATATCGATTTCCCCTCTTTCTCATAGGGACACATTCCATGTCATGACTTCTCATGTCTTTCTGAAGCCAAAATTCACCAATTTTAGCACAAAATGAAAACAGGAATCTCATTCAATCATTATTACCATTCTTTTGTTCACAAATAAGAAGTTACCTCCAGTTGTATTTCTTCCATGATCACTAATTTTTCGAAGAAAGAAGAGTAATTCTCCATCGTCAGACCTTCTTGGACAACATCAGGTATCTGCTTGCTCTCAAGTAATTCTCTTATCTTCTCTGGAATGTCATATCGAGGAAGTCTGTTTCTGAAAACTCGGTCTGTGGCCTTCGCAGGACGCACACCCGTAACAAACGCACTATTGTCAACAAACTGCGTCTTCCTTCTGCCTCTTGAATATGGCTTTCTAGAAACCAAAGACTGTGAAATCTTATCATCAACCATAAGAAAAACCACTCGTTCTATCCTTTCACTCTCCACATCAAAGTACACAACTGAAGTGTGCAAGCCAATTTCCTTTGGTTCGCAAGAGAACCATATGGTCAAAGTCTCCCCTGGCTGAATTGTCCTGTCCTCCAAGGAGAAAAAGTCTACATAGCCGCTGGTGGTTTCATTTGCTGATGGAGGCTTCATTAGAGAAAGTTTGAAAGAGTTCTCAGGATTCGAGGCGAAAATTGTAACAGACCAGAGATTCACTGCATCACCAGTAGTGTTCTTGATAGTAACCGAATCTGCAGCAGTTTCTCCTACGGCTGCTGATTGAGGCTTTCCCTCCACAAAAGCAAATGGGGCAGAAATAACAATAGGACCCTCTTCAATTGTGTTGTAACTACACACAGATTTGTCATCCGCATAATCAATAAAACCGATTTCTCCTTTGTCTCCAATGGTAGAGCATTCATCATCCGACTTATCACCCCACTTGTCACCAAAGGAATCCATCACTAAGCAGAGACTAAAATGAAAACACTAAATATATGAGCTTCAATACTACTCAGAAATTCCCAAGAAAGAAAGCAAATCCATGAAAAAAAAAAAGAAAAAGTACACAGATTGCTTCTAAAAAGTAAAATAAATAAACACCCAATCACTGAAGCGACATAGGCAACAAATGAAAAAATGCAATTTGGGAAACCAACATTCTGAAGCACCATAAACTAAAGAGAATCAAGTATTACAGCATTGCAGTATTGCATCAAAGCACACAATGACGGTTACATCCAGTAAGACAGTATAACAAACAGTCCACGGGCATTCCTTATCTCATGTTCCGCTAACCAAACATCAATGCCCACAGGCCACAACCAATATATGAATTAAAACCCCACAACAACGTTGTCAACCACAAAAGCGCACACAGACAGACACACTAAAAATGTACTAAAGTAACCAAAAAAAAAAATATATATATATATATATATAATAAAATATTGCTAAAAAATGCAGAGGCAAAATGCAGGGTTAGGTAAGAGACAACCGCGAAGGAGATGACTAGAAAAGCTTCTGAAAGAGAGAGAAGCCACCTTCGATCAAAGCTCAATCTAAACCCATAAAGCAAGAAAGAAACAGGGCTCAAACGCTGATTAAAAAAGATACCCACAAAAAGAAAAAGAAACTTGGTGACATTTTCATTATTGGGATTATGCTTTTACAAAAAAAAAACAAAAAACAAAAACAAAAAAAATGGCAATGGTATTTATTCACCCAAAAAAAAAAAAAAATTACAGTGGACTCCCACATTTTTGTATTTTTTTTAATTTGGTCATAAAAATTATCATTAAATTTAATAGTTATTTATCTAAAATCTAACGTGATTTACATTATCACGTCAGTGGGTATGGAGTCTATAGACTTGAGAGTGTGGGGACTGAATATGTTTAGCATTTCTCATCATGCATTACCTGTGCTGGAAAGTGGCTGGCCTGTTTATACAGAAAGTGACTTGAAGATGTGCCAAAATCCCATTGCTCTACTTCCTACTGAAGTCTCTCTCTCTCTCTCTCTCCCTCTCTCTCTAAATCAGTGAGTGATGGAATTGAAAGGGTGAATCCATTTTGTTTTATGGTTCAAATAAAATTTTCAAATTTAAAGATAAATATGTTGTCACGCCACATGATATTTTATTCATTTGATCTTTAGGATTTTTTTTTTTTTTTTCTCATTTCATACAGTAGATAGAATTTTTTTTTTTTTTTTTTTTACATGTCTACGCAAGAGAAAAAAAAAATTTAAATTAATGACTTCCACTTTATTAATTTTTTTTTTTAACATGTTTATATAAAAAAAAAAGAAATTCAAATTAATAACTTCTACTTTATTAGATTGAAGTACTTCTGCTTCATTAAATATGATGTTGTTTAATGACGGTTCACTCTGTTTGATCCAAATTTCAAAGATGGGGATGGCTTTTCTTCGGGCAATGCAATCCGTACGATCAGACAACTAGCCAATCAATTAAACACCGCGCACTACTCCCAAAACCTTTTAAAATGTTTCACCAAAAGAGATTTTTTTGGTAATGACGAGGAGGGGAAAATGAGGAGAGAGAAAAGGTAAGAATAATAATAGAAAAGAAGGATAGCTAAAATTAAAAATAAATTATGCAAAAGACCAAGAATTGTATTCTCTTTGTCTGGTAGAAGTAATGGGAAACTTGAAAAAAATAAAAAAAAATAATAATTGGGTCGTTTCTTTCTTTGTATGGTAATGGTAGGAAAGAAGGGGTGAAATTGTTGATTTAAATTACCATTTCTCTTCTTTGTTTATATAATCAAAGTCCCTCCTACCAGTGGAAAGGAAATAATCCAAGACTCCAATCTCATCATAAGAGAAAGAGATTAACTCGATTGGATGATTCATGCAATCGACACAATATCAGCCTGTTATGTTCTGTATGCATCCCCAACAAATTTCCTTCACCCTTATATTTCAATAGGCAAAGGAAACAAAACTGTTGAGACATCAACATACATGAATGACAAAATAAGGTGAAGTTTTGCAATGAGACCCTTTCTCTGCTGCTTCATATAAAATGTAAAACGATTTAAAAAAAAAAACATATCATAATTCATCACCATGCTAATTGTGGTAAGAATTCAGAGAACTGAATAAAGGCATTGTAAAATACCTCTCTCCTAACAAAAGAGTTGCATTAATAATCCAACAACACAACTATCAAGCAGTACTGAGTATTACAAACCGGTTTTTTGGAGAGAGATAAAAACACCCAACTAAAAAGGAACAAAGACAAGGATTCAGGCTGAAGCAACAGCAGCTTCCTTGACGGTTTCACGCCAAGCATATTCCCTTGCTCCGTCCTTGTCAACAATTTTTATTACAAAGTTGGGTGGTGCCACCACCAGTCTGGACCTTATTTCCGTTATACACTGGTCAACCAATTCGATGGCTTCTTCCACAGACATGCGACTGTGGTAGTGTCGGTCCATTGTCGCGAGGGAAAAATAGGACCCATAACCAAATGCTCCCTTGTCAACTTTGTGAAGTGTAGCAATGTAGTCGATGTAGTAAAGTGATGGGCCTGTCTCCTTGTCATAGCCAGCTAGAAGGATATTCACAAAGTATGGGTTCTGAAAAATGAAATTTCACAATTATATCAAGTCAATGCAGCCAAAGTATCACTACCTAACAATTATGCTTAAAAGACCTGCATATGACCACATGTGGATGTAATTTGGCATCTGCGTTAGGAACTGCAACTCCGTGGGACTAACTCAAAAGAAAGTTGGAACAAGAACAGAACAGGTCCTATCCAAGTAGAATTTATTCATACAACAACTAACCCACCCCCCCACCGCCCCCCCCCTCTTCTTTTTTTTTCTCTTTTTTCCTCTTACATACATGTAAATACAGACAAAAAATTGTTACAACTTCTCAACATACCTCTAAGCTTAACTCTACCTCAACTGCCATGAAGTATTACATATCAAAAAATCTAAGTTCACTTTAGAGACCGCTGAGCATCAAAGTCAGAGAGCGTTTCTTTTACTGTAAGGAAGATCTCTTAAGGAATAACTTGAAAGAAACATAGTTGAAGCACCAAGAAGGAAGGAAAAGAGAAACATTGGAAGCTAAAGGCACTTGAACAAGTTTTTCCAGTATCACCATACCCCCTATTGGCTAAGAAATCAGCCTCAGTATGTCCTGCATCAAGATGCCCCTCAGCCAGATCAATGGTACAACTTAACTCAGTTTCTCCATAACCCTCAAAGCAAAGCAATGGACCAAGTAATTGACAAAGCACAGTTTCATTCCAGCACAATGCGAGCAATATATGGGTATTTATAACATGACTTGAGTTGTGCCTAAGAAAGAAGAGCATCAAGCTTTCTTTATAAGAAAGTCTTGAAAAGACAACGGTAAAAATCTTTCATGAATCCTGCAAAAACCCTAGATCCCTATCTAAACTAAACTTTCAGCTTAACCATCAAGCGATCAACACCAACTGCCATATAGCATTGACTGCTATCACCAAATGAGAAACGGAAAATAGAAAAATCAAAATCCTTAATTACATTGACATCACATGACCCATGCTCAGGAATTTCACCTTTGTACACCTCCAATAGTTCTTTCCAATCAAAGAACTTCTCTACGCTACTTGGCCAATCAAGAAAGTCCTTGAGATGCAATCAGCATTGTTGACAGGCTAGCTGCATCGAATCCGAATGCTGCAAGGATCAGGAAATCCACTCCCACCCCCTCGCCACCCCCCCCCCCCCCCCAAAAAAAAAAAAAAAAACAAAACCTCATTACAGGCTGCCCAAGGCCGGGTAACCACATGGAAGAGAAGCCTTACATAGAGCTCCTCCCAAGTTAAGACGCTGGAAACCTGGACAAGAGTCTTTAGACCTGGCAGGACTGACTGCCACCTAAGGCCTAGCAGAGGATATCCAAGCCAAAGAAGCCCAGCCAATTTCTAACTAGAACAACCAAAGATCTGCAGAACCCTGAAAAGGTAACACACAACTACAAAAGAGAGGGAAGGGGAAAAATGAGAGAGAGAGAGAGAGAGAGAGAGAGAGAGAGAGAGAGAAGAAGAACAAGAAGAGGAGGCTGATGAGCATGTGAGATAGATGACCCACTGACAAGAGCTGTCCCCCACTTTTAAGATGGATCCTGTATGTCCAAGAAATATCATCCTAAGCTATGAAAAAGATCGGGGATTTATACTCAGACAAAAGGAAATACCTTTCCCTTGGCACTGGCTTCTTAGGAAGGAACAAAGATTCAACCAAGAAATGAGAGAATCTCCAACAGATTCAATTTTCATAAATAAAAGACACAAAAATGATGCAGTCCAGAGCAGAGGGACGTAAGCTATTCTTTGATCTTCAATCAAAGCCTATGTTTTTTAGTAGGAAACACAGGGAACACGTTTTCCAGGACAGCCAAATCAGAAAAGAATCTTAAAGCAAAGACTAAGTTTCATTATAATCAAAAGTGAAGAGTCCCTTCAAAAGCTGTCAGTGTCTCTATTTACAAGAGGATACACTTTAAAAGCTCTACCAACATTATAACATCGCCCTTAATTAACTTTGACCCAAACCATGCAGAGAGGCTTTTTCTTTTTTCTTTTTTCTTTTTTTTATATCTAATCACAAATTCATTAAAAGCGCAAAGGAGCAACCCAAGTATATAGAGATTATGCAAACGAGAAGCCTAGCTAGTAGCGGAGAAGAGATCTAAGAAAACATGAAAATTCGAAATACTAAAATCTGAGGCTAGTGCCCAAAGAAAGAATCTTAAAGAATAAATCTTTTAATTCCAGCAAGATCTTCTCATGGTCCTCCAAGCTACAATCGTTTTTTTCCCTCCATAGGCACCACATAAGGCAAGGTAGGATCATCTCCCAAACTGCATCAAGTTGAAACCTACCCCCTGGCACTCTCCAACATGCAAAGAAATCTACCACTCTTCTAGGCATTACCCAAGTCAGCCCTACACTACTGAAGATAGTATTCCAAAGTGCACTTGCGGTCTCACAATGGAGTAAAAGATGGTCCATTAACTCCCCATTCTTCCTACACATGCAACAACACTCAACCACAATGATATGTCATTTCCTTAGATTATTATCCATGGAGAGGATATTCCCTAAGCGGCTGACCAAGAAAAGAAAGCCACTCTCAAGGGAGCCTTGTTCCACCAAACACTCCTCCAAGGGGACAAGAACATTATAGTAAGTTCTAATATTGAACAACTCTCTACTAGAAGGAATCTAAAAAAGTCTATCCTCGCAAACCCGTCTCACTTTAATGTAATACAACAAAGTGAAAGAGAGGTAAAGATATCCATCTCCCAATCGTGAGCCGCTCTAAGCAACTTAATATTCCACTGATGGGAGTCAATAGAAAGCTCTAAATGGGCAACCACAGCAGCATCCTTAAAACAGGCAATGCTAAACAAGTCCGGAAGGAAAGCCTTGAGAGCTTGATCCCCACACACATCATGCCAAAATCAACAAAAAAATGGGCATAATTAGAAATAAATAAAAAATAAAAAACTCCACAACCCTACTTGAATTGAATTTTCGCCTAATAATCCCACTCAAAACTGGATTCCAAATCCCTTATCCACTGTGATCTTTATAGGTAATGGGACAACACAGCATCTTTTCTATCTTGATTAATGCAACGGTCCACATTCTAAATCAAAAATAGCCTGATCTCCTTAAGGATTAAACAGCACAAGATATCAAAGTTTATAACACAACGAATTCACTCTTGGGTCAAATCTAATCCTTATATGTGACCCGGAATGAATACTCAAAAGCTCTTTTCATAGAAGAATCCTCATTTAGGAATATATTGCCCAGGTCTAATAATGTTTATAATTCACATTACTTTGGCAATTTGGCAGGGCCATTCGGACCCACCCCTGCAGAGTAAACCCCGGTACCATGCACCACACCCTCAGAAGTTTCCCTATACAGAATCGGTTAAATCGCTAGCTTTTCACTAGAAGGTGTGTGGCCCCAAGAGATTGTTTGCACCCATGAGTTGTTGAACCTTAGACCTTGAAAGGAACAAACCTTAACACCAAGGCCTCCACCACTTTAATCTCTTTATGGATATCCATTACAAAAACCCACATGAGAGACGATACAAGAAACAATTTCTGCTCATCTGACCCAAAAACGTCGTCGTATTAAGAACAAATACTCCCATCAGATACCTTATCTCAAAAAAAAAAAAAAAAAAAAAACCCACAAACCCTAATTTGTAATGCCTTCCGATAAACGAAAAACCCACTTGACTCCCAACCTCAAATCAAGATATAACCCTAAAATTTGATATAAACAAAATATAACCCAAAAATTAAGCGAAAAATAAAAAATCAATTAATCAATAGTACCTTACGCAAGGCGGTGGCAAGCTCGCCTCGGGTGAAGTTAGCTGCGGCTGCGGTGGTCAAAGGAATCCCATTTCGGAAGTGGTAGAGCGCCACGTTCTTCTGTATGTACTCCGTGAATTGAACTCTGAAAAAGACCAAAACTTTTAGAAGCACAAAATGAAAAATGAGTGAATGTTTATCCATTTTTGGTTTGATGTTATGGGAATCAAAGTAGGACCTGTCTCCGGGCTCGCCGCTGGCCGCGATGAGCTTGTGGGAATCGAGAACCATGATCTTGTCCTCGTTGGACTTGTGCACCAGTATGCTGTGCACCGCCGATGTGTCCGCCGCCACTATGGCGTACCCCTCGCCCACCAGTCCGAACACGCACTCCATCTCGATCTGCTTCTTGATCCGGATCTGCCCTCTTCGATCGAATTCTCACTTTCTTCGCTCTGCCTGTGTCTCTTTTAGTATGAATCAGCGCCTTGAAGAACAAGTAGTTTTAGAGGGGGATTTTGGGGAATTTGTGGGAGGAGAAGGGTAGTTTAGGCATTCAACGGTTCTTTAACCTTGCCCTGGCTCAAGATGGCGTGGGCTACTTTACTTGCAAATGGGCATGTTCACTATTCATGTAGGGCCGTAAATACATCAATCCTGCGAAAACCTGTTTGACATCCGCTCAGTTTAACTTAAATTGAGTTCGACCTTGATAATGTAGAAATTCCCTCGTTATTGTAAAATTTCACTTGAGCAGTAAATGATATATACTCGATTCATTCAAAAAAAAAACTCAATAAAGACTCGCGAGCTCAGCTTCTTTAAAGCTTGATCGGCTCGTTCATATATATATATATATATATATATATATATATATTACAAAAAATTAATTATATAAATTTAAATATGTATATTAGTAATTAAGTAAGGAGAAATGTTAGGCGTTCTCTTGTTGTTCTCCTAGGTCTTCATGGTAAGTGGATACTATTTTATAAAAAATAGGTGAGAGAAATAAAGGTCAGTTTCTTTTTTGTTTTTTTAGAAAATTATATTTACCTAGGATCAGGAGGACACTAAAAGAGAACACCAAAAAAACACTTAACATTTCCATTAAGTAATATATGTCATATAGGTTACTTAATATTTATTTGTGTTTATATTATTATTATTATTTTTAGAGGGGAATCTTTTATATTCATTCCTTAAAAAAGATTAAGAGCATAAAGCTCTTACATCATAGAGCATAAAGTTCTGATAAATAATAGCTAAAGCTATGAGGTTACAAGTACAAACATAAAAATCTTACAATCAATTCATATCTATGACTTTAACATTCGTTAACCCATGTCTAAACTTCAGTTATAGAATAGATCTGGTCCAAGTAGACTTAATCTAATACATAGGTAGCCTATTTTCTCAACTTTTATTTTCTCAGCCATGGGAGTAAAACCCTCACACCGAAACTAATCATCATCGAGCCAAAGGCCAAGATAAAAATCATTCACTCCAAAGATCGCTCATGAAAGTAGATCTAAGGAGAAGTTAAACTCTTATTCAAAAAAACAACATAAACACAATAAAAAAAAGCCAACAAACAGCTACAATAGCAGGGGCGAGGGAGGCAAATCGCACTGGTCAACGCATGGTAGATGAAATGGAACCATTTTTGCCAATGGGTAGCTGAGGAACCGGGGAGCAGGGTTGGCCAGCGAGTAGCTAAGCGAAACCAGTTGAGAAAACTAGATCTAGATTTGAAAAACTAGATATAAAGCGCAATCAATTATGGGGAGACGAAGAGCGGCGCAGCATGGTAGAGGGCGAACGAAGGCAGCGGTAGCATAAGCAAAGGGATGGTCGAGCAACTAGAATGGTCGGAAAAACCAAAAAAAAACAAAAAAAAAAAACCAAAACAAAGCAAAACAAGAAGGGGAGAGGGAGGAAAGAAGAGGGGAGTAGGGGAGAGGGGAATGGACTCCTCCCTATAGGTTTTCTCTCTCTAGGTTTACTAGGGCCGGCTTTGAGACTCTCGGAATGTGTGTATATTAATTAACATACTAAGAATCTGTTTGGGATTGCGTTTGAGAAATAGAGTTTTTAAGTCAATAACCGCTTTTTGTCAAAATTTTTATTTTTAAGTTTTTGCCAAAAATGCGTTTTAGCCATTTTTAGGCATTTTGGACCCTTAAAAGCGCTTTTAATTTTTTTTACGGAACAACTATTTTTTTCTTCAAACTGACTTTTTGAATGTTAAACTCACTTTTAGGCCCCTCAAACAGACCCTAACTTGTTAGTTCATAAACTAAAATATTATCTAGTTAATTAATATATACTAAGTAAATAAGTAACTTAATAAATATAATTAACTATAGATTATTCAATATTTCTATGTATGTTATTTATATTATTATATATGTGCATCTGTTATATATTAATATTAACATACTAACTAGTAGAGCATCTCCAATAGTCAAATTTAACTATTATGTGCCATTTTTCATCTTCAACAGTATAGCCAAACTAGCTGCTTCTTTTTTTTTCTTCAATATAATTTTATACTATACTTGTACTATAATTAATTAGTGATACGTAGTATACTATATTTATAAGTAGATCACATTATACATATACTATAGTTTCTATTATCTAGTTATATATAATAATATATTGTTAATTTGCTACAATAGATTATAGTTATATGCTATATTGTATAATATGTCATATATAGTTACGTATTATATATTTATACTATAGATAAATGTCAAGAGGTTGTTTTGAAATTCAGATTTAAAATCTGTTTGGATCATACATTAAAGAATTTACTAACCTAGCTCGAGCTTGAGTTGAGCCCGGCTCGACTCCAATAGTATTTACAACGAACTCGAGCTCACCCGAACTTTCAACGAGCCAGTCTTGAAATTCTAAAGCTCGACTCAATCTGACTCGATTACAACCCTACGTATATGCCTTACCTCACTATATTTCAACCCTGATCGTGTATAATTTTTAAGAAAAATGCTATATACTTATAATTGAGTAATTTTGTCCAACATTTATTTAATAATGCTGATGCCTAACCTGACATTTTTATTTTGGAGTGCCACATTAGTATTGTTAGATATAATTATATTACTCAATTTTTAAGGTAATTTTTTTAAAAAGCATTGCTAGAAACTAAATTTTTATCATATAATGTTGATGTAGCAGTTCCGAATCTAATCAACTCTGAGATCAATTATTGTTAAAAAAAATCAACAGTTGATTAGAACTACCACATCAGTTTTGTGGGATAGTTGTAAGATAAAAATGTGGTATATAATATTTTCTTTTTATTAAATAAAATTCTATAAATATTTAGGATTTATTTACATTATTATTTATTATTTAGGAAAAAAAGAAATACACTTAGCGACCTAAACTATCACAATATCACTCTTTGGCACTTTGACTATCAAATTTTAAATTGTGACATTTGACCTCCTCCAACTACCACCTCATTTCTTATACCACTTGTTAACATTTGGCATTGAAATGGATGGAAAATGCTACACATACACCAAACATAAATATTTTCACTTGAACTCACTAAATGCCCCCAAAAATTATATATATATATATATATATATATATATATATATAACAACTGAATAAATAATAATAATAATAATAATAATAATAAAATTATACCCTTAACTTAAAAACACATTCTCTTTTTAGTGATTACATATTGTTTGAAGCCTGCAGGCTTATTGAGTAGAATCTTGATCGACCTTGCTTGGATTCTTTGTGGTGAGGATGTCAGAGATGTTGAAAGGATTTTTTATATTATTAAAAAAGGAAAGCGGGAGAGATCAACTATAACTATTCTATCCGAACGTGACCATAGTAGCACATGCCTGCTCAGAGCCACACAAAAAAAGCCTAGAAAGGTGTTCTTCTCTTGGAGCTTTAAGCTTAACCAATACTTGTTCAGAGTTGGTCCAAGCCATATGATGAAAAGTTGGGCTGTTGTGTCTTTAGATGAGATAAGTCATAAGATAAGGTTTGCTGAGGGCTTGAATCTCCATAAAGATAGTGAAATTTCTGAACCTCGGTCCAATTTGATTTCGTTTCAATTATAGCTTTTGTAAATTGTTAATTTCACCAACACCTTCTATTGGTATCCAAATGCTAATTGAAATAGCCTATTCATATACTTAGGATTTTATATTTGAATGATATTTGAAAAGGAAGTACATATTCTATATACGGAGTTAACAATGTAGATGTAAAATTTATGAAAGTTTATTGAATTAAAAATTCCTATATTGCTTGTATACAAAATATTAATAAGATAGAGGGTCAAGGCTTACTAAGAAACAAACAAAAACATATTTGAGATTGAGTTTATCTTTTAAGCCTTCTTTTTTTGCATTTTTTAAGGTGACATGTATGCTCTAATCAAATAATGAGATCTTGGCACAAATCAAAACTTTTGTGCCCTCCAATGAAAGCTTAATAAATCAACGTGGAACACTTTACGCTACTATAAAAATCAAGGTCATTGGGTGGCCACTAATGAGCAAAAAGTGGCTGCTATTTACAGATAGCGGCGATACATGGCTTCTATTTGGTGGTCACTAGTAATCCGACGATAAAGCTAAATAGCAGCAACTTTTAGGGTTGCCGCTAATGACCCCTCTAGAGTCGCCACTAATAATTTTTTTGCTTGTTGCAAAGGTTTGAAATAACCCTAGGGTCGCCGTTAATGATATAAGAAAAATTAAAAAGTTAATAGTGGCGACCTAGACTCGCCGCTATTCTTCTATCATTAGCGGCAACCTAGAGGTTGCTGCTAATGATATGAGAAAATTAAAAAATTAAAAATTAAAAAGATCAATAGTGGCGACCTAGAGTCGCCGAGTCGACAAAAAAAAAAAAATTAAAAAAAAATAAAAAATAAAAACCTTATAATAGAGGGTGTTAGAGAACTGCATACAAGAAATGAACTAGGCAATCAACCACAAATGTAAAACCTTCTCAAAAGTACAAAAAGAAGTCCAAATCCACACATTCTACCTTATAATTAGAATTTCTCACATTTTGTTGCTTTCCGGTGAATATATATATATATATATTCAGGTAGCATTGGGGAAAAAAAACCAAAAAGAAAAAGATGACTCACATGGAGGTGCAAATGGAGAGTAAATTTAAAAATTAATAAGGAAACAATTATGTACACACATTGTTTAATTTAGCGTCCACTATTAAGTCGCCGCTAAACATTTGGTCGCTAATGACAATTTTTCTTGTAGTGAGCAAAATAAGCAAAAACAGTAGATTTTATTTTCATATTGCAATTCTCATATGGGTTAAAAGTAAAAAACCTATTTCTCACTTTTCCTATTATTTTGCTTAAGGTGTTCCAAGCTAATTTGTTAAGCCCTCATTGGAGGGCACAAAAGTCTTAGTTTGTGCCAAGATTTTATAAAAGTTATTTTCTCAAATAATACTTGATCAACTCTGGGTTTGACAACATACATTTTTTGCGCTTTTAGTGACTTAGATGACACATAATCAATTTACTCAGCCGTGGCAGGCAAATTGTTATGAAAAATATTTGGAATATTATGGCTTTTACTATAATTATTTTAGTAATTATGAACTGTCACGTTAATTTTTAAATGGCTTATACTCTATAGCTATTTATATCCATTGGATGAAAGCAAGAGGTTATTTGAACAACTCAGGGTCTTAAACAAGCTCCTCAGTTACAAAGGTCAAAGAGAAAGAAAGGAATAATTAACAAGAAAAAGAAAAAGAAAAACATATGCACCACTCACACACCGTTCAAGAAGGCTCGCCATTCATCTAAATGTTTTATTAAGCCCTATAAATACAGCAGCTCATTTTTTATGCCTCCAGAGGGAGGGAGAAGATCAAAGGTACGAACACAGAAAGCAGAACATATATATATATAATATATATACACCAACCAACAGTGTCGATTGAGGAGAAGATCATGGCAAACAAAGGTGTTGCACTGTTGGTTGTCATGTGCCTTGTCCTTGTCGCGGCAGTGAAGGCCACAGAGGTTTACAATCAATGCTACAGTTTTTGCTCCCCGACCTGTATTGCAACCAAGAAAAGCAATTCACTTTGTGAAAAATACTGCGATGATGAATGTGCAGCAGTAGAAAACCTCTGTAAGATTCATGGCTTCACCTGCTTTTTTTCTTTTTCTTCTTTTTTAATATATAAAGTTTTTTTTTTTTTTTAATTAATTTTCTTAAAGGTGATTTTGTATGTTGGATTGGTTAACTTATTATCATTTCTCTCTCTCTCTCTCTATATATATAGGGAAATTTTTACTTATCATGCATTATCTTTATCAGTTTTGCATTAATCACTCTTAAACTTTTAAAAGTGTTAATTTAGGGTAACCATCTTTCAGAAATTTGTAATATCAACCATTCGGTCAAAATTTTAACGTTAAATCAAATGGTTGATGAGTGAAATTTTAAAAATACTACTCAGAATTACAAAAATACTTTGATTTTAGACGAGAGTGTTTTGAAAATTTTACTTTTTCCGTTAGGATTTAACGGGTTAACATTGTAAACTTATGACCAAACATTTAACTGCAGGTTCTTTAATATAATGCCATATAGCCGAGCCTTACAAATTTTTGGTTCATTTCTTCCATTTTTCTGAGGCTTTTAGTTTTGCAATCATATTTTTAATTATGTTCATTAGAGTAATGCTATAAGTCTTCCTAGAGTCATTCCAAAATCCATTTAGGACAAATTTTCCTCTAAACTTTAATATGGGCTTAAAATTCATGTGATTCTCAATCGTAATTTGTGTGTATCTATCTATATATGCAGCAAAACTTGGTGTCAAGTTTGACTTTGAGAAACGGAGTGTCACTAGAGAGGCGGGTGTCACTGTTGACACGTTGGATGGAGTCCTACAAGGATTTACTTTGTTGAAGGCATAATATATGGAGCCCCAATTGATGGAAGTTGAGAATGGTGTCATGAAGATTGTATCTCCTCTCATGTATAACAATTAAGTACCAATTACAATAATAATTAACCTCCCCCCTTTCTATTTTGTTATTTTTTTTATTATTATTATTTTGAAAATTGCGTAACCAGATTGTTAAGACCACCAAGCACTTGCACGTGCAGCACTCAAAACATATATATATGATGTAGTTTTTTTTACAGCACTTGAGCCAAATTTAAAGTTAAAACTACTATTTTTTGCCTTAATTAATTACTTACATCTACTATAATTAGGATCCTCTCTATTTCAAATAAACTGGATAATATCTAGTTAGTTATAGTGGAGAGGTATTTTTGTCCCCTCAAAAAGTAAAAAGACAAAAATAGTCATCCACTATAACTAACTGAATATTATCCAGTTCATTTAAAATGCAGAGAATCCTGTTCCTATAGCCACTGCAAGTACTTCTTTAATACTACCACGAATTTGCTCATACACTTTTTATTGGGTTGATTTCCTCGAAGAAACATTTGGAGGTTGATTCTCTGGAATTGACTATTTGGAGGCTCAATCCCTTTATAGCGATAGATTTATTTCTTTTTTGAGTTTCAAATGATAGAAATCGTGAGTTTCTATTAGAAAATATTAATTGGTTTAACTTTCTATTAAATCCAAGGTTTAAGAATTTATCTCTAGAATATATTTGGTTATCGAATCACTCCCTTAGTACTATTATTTCTATAAATTTTTTGATTCTGAATATATAGTGATAAGTGATGGGTTATGAATTGATCATATTCAATAAGATTTGACACCAATTAACTTTATTACATCATTTAAGAAATGTCGCATAACAAACTTAAAATCAAAAGAATGAATTTAAAAAGGATAGTTGGAGGAGGCCTAAATTAAAAATAGGTCAAAAATCTTCAAAGCAGGTCAAAATAATAATTTAATCAATACATTATCTTTTATACTATAGAGAGCGATTTGTAATTTAGGCTAACAACAATATAAAATTAGGAAAAATTATCTTTTCCCCTATGAACTACTACGCGAATCGCGATGATCATTTCCCTCCATCAACTACCAACTTTACATTACGACTCCATCAAACTATCATTTTATTACCAAAACCTCTCTTCCGTCAGTCAACACCGTTAAATTTGATGGTCAACCGTACTGTTCACGACACTATTTCGTCAGTCAACGACATTGTTCACGGTACTGTTCACGCACGTGATAGGTTGACCGTCTGACTTAATGACATTGACTAACGGAAGAGGAGTTTTTAGTAATGAAATGATAGCTTAATGGGATCATAATGTAAAGTTGGTAATTTATGGGTTTTTAGTAACGAAATGATAGTTTGATAAGATCGTAATGTAAAGTTGATAATTGATGAGAAGAAATGGTCATCATGGGGAAAAAATGATAATTTCCCCATAAAATTATTATTTTAATTTTTATTATATTTATATATATATATATATATATATATATTATATTTTTAAAAATTTGAGTAAAAATAAATAGTCAAATGTGACAAATGTGGACATAGAGTTAAATAAATAAATTATGACAGATAAAAACAAAAAAGAGTACTTGATTTATCACTATTTGTTTCTATATATCTATATATATATATATATATATATATTCTTTTTCGTGATAGAATATATTAGTTATCAAAATGAAGCATATAAGAGGAAATTTGTAGTAGTGGAGAAATGGGCACACGAACTCTTCTCTTTTATTTCATTCATACTAAAAAGCTTAAGCTTAAATACATACAAAAGCTCATGCCATTGACTACTCGAAAACTTTTAACATAAAGTTTTTCAGATTATTAGATACTACGTACTACATAACGTGCAATTTCCCTCTCCATCCTCAGAAGAAACCGGCCAAGTTCAAAATTGATGCCAATGGGTGGTCTCTCCCCTGCCCCCGCTGGCTCTGCCTTTCCTTTGGCACAAAATAAGATTCCCTCTGCCTTCCGAATATCTGCTCTATCTCTTCTTGTGGCAGGTTGAAGGCAAGCTCCTTTGCTTCTCTCTCCAGCTGGTTTATTATGTTGTCTTGCCCTACACCAACCGGAAACAAAAACACAAAACAGAGTAATTAAAATTAATTTCAAACTTTTGTTTGTTTGGTAAACGTGAGTCGACTAGATCGATTACCTGCGAGGAAGTTCCTCTGGTTGTTCTGGCCATTGATTCCGAACCCGACCATCCGCAAGTTCTCTCTTTCGGAGGCAACTACGGCAATCGGGTGACCGGCCGGGATTACAAAAGCATCACCCGGTGACAAACGAGCACTGACCCTCTGGAATTTTCCACTGCTCTCTTCTTCTTGTTGTTCTCTTCTGCCTCGGCTTTCCTGGCTCTGACTTGAAAGATGTGGACATGCCATTTCAAATCTTCCGGTTCCTTCTACCACGAAGACGACGACGGTGGCCCTCGAGTTGTAGTGCGGCACCATAACAGCTCCCTGCGCACGACAAAGGCTCGAGATAGTTATTTAGTAGACTATTACTAGACTATTACACAAATGTCAAGTCGCTTAGTTGTCTAGACTTACACAAAGGCGACAATATTTTTTATTATAAATTAATAGTAGTGATATGCAGTAGATTTTTGGATTACTTGTTTGATTTCGGCGTAATTGACAAAGACATCCATGTCCTGGAGTTGCCTGTGGTCCTCGGGAGAAGCCTCGAAGAACTGCCCGAACTGGTTCGAGTAGGAAGGGCTCAGGCTTCTTAGACTGATCGGACCTCGAGAGGATTGGCGGCCGGCCGACATGGCCCGTTGGCTCAATGCCCTCAGCTGCTCTTGTGAGGCTCTGATGATTACTCCCTGCCTCTGCTCCTGCTGCTGGAACGCCCTCTCTAGCTTCTCTATTGGGGTCTGCCATGATAATTATATGACACCCATTTAAGCATATATATATTTAGGTGCACCATTTGATAGCAAGATTAACTAAAGTTTTCAACTTCATTAAAAACCAAAAAAGAAGAAAGAAAAAAAGCCTACATTTAGAGAGGCTTCGAGGATGTCTTCGCTGAATGCCCTTAAATATGATTCACGATTTTGAGCACCGGCTGCAAAGTATTCCTGCACCAAATTTAAAAAGATTCAAAATTCCATAGATGTATAGATGTGTACCTGAACAACACAAAAAAAATACATGAATTTACCCTAAATTGGCCAGGATTGTTGACGGGCTTGACGAGTACCACAATTTGTAGCTTTTCATTACTGTCTTGGTTAACGGCAACCATATTAGTAGTCCCTGCAGGAACCATAAGCACGTCTCCACACTCGAGGTTGAAGGACTCTCTCTCATTTCTCTTGTCTTGACGCACAAAGTTGATGGTTGCTTTTCCTGCAACAATTTAATTAACCATGGAGGATGTGATCAAGTATTTCAATCACATAAAATTACGCTATTATGAGGAACTTACCCATTACGACAATAACAATAGCATCCGCATCTTTATGGTGTGGGAGCATAAAGGAGTTAGGATTTGCTTCCAAGATGACCAAGCGGTAATTGTCAATGCCACTAAGGAGCTCAGACCTCTCTGTGAACCTCTCAAGAGACCTAACATAGCCTTCTTCGGACCTGTGTACTAACTGGAATCTCTGAGAGTGAAAGTAGTAGGGATTGTGCTCTTCACTGCGTCTTCCTTGCTTGGATGGGTTTCCCTCTCCTCCCCATTCTCTGGTTTGCTGCTCCCGGTATTGCTCTTCGCATCGTTGTTGACATTGTCTCTGTCTTTCTGGCCTTTGCTCTCGTGTCTGACATCGGCGTTGGCATTGCTGGTATTGCTGTTGCGGATCTTGTTGGTCTCTGCCGCGTTGGTGCTCTCTTTCTTCTTGTTGTCTCTGTTGCTCGCACCTTCTTCGACATAATTGCTTCTCCTGATCCCCCTGATACCTTTGGCACTGTTGTTGGCATTGCTCATACCGCTGTTGTGGGTCTCGCGTGTACTCCTCACTGTATTTACCATGCCCTCTTTTTTCTCCCCCTCCTTTCTTCCTTTGATCCTCTTCGTAGCGCTCCTCGCACCTTCTCTGACATCGCTCTTGACGTTGGCCTTGTCTGCTCAGGCAACGCTGCTGGCATTTCAGATATTGCTTTTGAGGGTCTCTATTTTTCTCCTGATCAGTGTCTCTCCCGCGCTGGCGTCCTCCTTCCTCTTCTTGTTCTCGTTCCCTCCTTTGTTCCTCTTCGTAGCGCTCCTCGCACCTCCTCTGGCATTGCTGTTGTTGGCGATGACCTTGTTCTTGCCTCTGGCAACGCTGCTGGCACTGTTGATACTGTTGTTGAGGGTCTCTGGTATCCTCCTCAGTGTCTCTTCCTTCTTCTCGCTCTTGTTCCCTCCTTTGTTCCTCTTCGTAGCGCTCTGCACATCTTCTCTGGCATTGTTGTTGATGTCGGCCTTGTTCTTGCCTCTGGCAACGCTGTTGGCATTGTTGGTATTGCTGTTGAGGGTCTCTAATATGCTCCTGATCAATGTCTCTCTCGCGTTGGCGTCCTCCCTCTTCTTGTTCTCGCTGCCTCCTTTGTTCCTCTTCGTAGCGTTCCTCGCACCTCCTTTGACATTGTTGTTGGCGTTGGCCTTGTTCTTGCCTTTCACAACGCTGCTGACACTGTTGATATTGCTGTTGAGGGTCTCTAGTATACTCCTCAATATTGTCTCTCCCGCCCTCTCCTTGTTCTTGTTCCCTCCTTTGTTCCTCTTCATAACGTTCCTCGCACCTTGTTACAGGAAATAGAAAAGGATTAGCTTTTATTTAACATTACTTTATATCAATTTTGTTAAGTATTTTAAAATTAAATTTATCTCATCAGATAGTGTTTGAAGACAATAAAAAGTACGGTCATCATATGTTAGTGTAGAAACTTAAAGGACTAAGTTTCTTCAACCAACCTAAGAAATTATATCATTTAATTAAGAAACTATGAAATTCATAGTAATACACCTCCTTTGGCATTGTTGTTGTTGGCGCTGGCCATGTTCTTGCCTCTCGCAACGCTGTTGGCACTGTTGATATTGCTGTCGAGGGTCTCTAGTATACTCCTCAATATTGTCTCTCCCGCCTTGTTCTTGTTCCCTCCTTTGTTCTTCTTCATAACGTTCCTCGCACCTTGTTACAGAAAATAGAAAGGATTAGATTTTATTTAACATTACTTTATATTAGTTTTGTTTAGTATTTTAAAATTAAATTTATCTCATCAGATAATGTTTGAAGACAATAAAAAGTATATGGTCTCCATATGTTAGTGTAGAAACTTAAAGGTCTAAGTTTCTTTTACCAACCTAACAAATTATACCATTTAATTAAGAAACTATGAAATTCATAGTAACACACCTCCTTTGGCATTGTTGTTGTTGGCGCTGGCCTTGTTCTTGCCTCTCGCAACGCTGCTGGCACTGTTGATACTGCTGTTGAGGGTCTCTAGTATACTCCTCAATATTGTCTCTCCCGCCTTGGCGACCTCTCTCTCCTTGTTCTTGTTCCCTCCTTTGTTCCTCTTCATAACGCTCATCGCACCTTGTTATAGGAATTAGGAAGGGATTAGAATTAGATAGTGTTTGGAGTCAATATGTAGTGTTAGTAGTTTTTAAGGTTAAGTGTACTCTTCTGAAATTAATAAAGTTAATGCCAAAAGTTATCGTCAAACCATGCATATGTAAAGTTTAGATTTTCTCTACCCACTTAAAGGTCTCTCTACTACCAACCTAACAAATTATCCTTAACAAGTTATCCCTTAAGGTCCTCAAGAAATTAAAGAAATTACCTCCTTTGGCATTGTTGTTGGCGATGGCCCTGTTCTTGCCTCTCACAACGCTGTTGGCACTGTTGATACTGTTGTTGAGGGTCTCTAGTATACTCCTCAATATTGTCTCTCCCGCCTTGGCGTCCTCGTTCCCTCCTTTGTTCCTCTTCATAACGCTCCTCGCACCTCCTTTGGCATTGTTGTTGCTGTCTCTGGCCTTGCGCTTCCCTCTGGCAACGCTGCAGGCATTGTTGGAACTGTTCTCGTGGCTCTCGCGTGTTCTCTTCGTCGTCGTCCCTGCTGCCACCTCGGCGCCCTCTTCCTTCTCCTTCTCGTTGCTCTTCAAATTGCCGCTCGCACCTTCTCTGGCATTGTTGTTGCTGACGTGGCTCCTGCCTCTCACATCGTCTCTGGCACTCCTCATATTGCCGCCGTGGATCCTGTTGATTCACAGCGTCGATCTCCCGCTCTCTCTGTCTTTCCCGCTCCCTCAACTGCTCCTCGCAGCGCTGCTGACACTGTTGCTGCTGCCTCTGTCCGCGCTCTTCCCTCCGGCAACGCTCTTGGCACTGCTGGAACTCCCTCCGATGGCTCTCAGGGTCACGGTCGTCTTTCTGTCTCAGCTCATACCTCGGCTCCTCAAGAGTCTCATGAGCGAGAGAAAGAGACACCGGGGCTAGGAAAAGAACCGAAAGGAGCAGAAACAAAGGAAGCCTATGCCTATCTTTGATCACCATGGTTTTGGTTTAGCTTGAAATTAAGAGGGAAAAAGGTGAAGGTATGGCTCGGAGGGGTTCACGTACTTATAGCTGCTACGGCTTAGACATGCATGGGACAGTTGGCTTGGCACGTTGACATGCAAGATGACGAGTGTCCTACGTGACAAATCGACGTGGGCGGCCTACATAAAACATCCACCCGCGTCACACGAGTCACCGACACTCGAAAATTGTTGGAACCACTCATTCCTGCGTTTACGTGTTTGTTTGCATGCAAGGCGATATATTTAGTTGGTGGGACGCGTCGATACTCATCCGTGAAGTGGAATCTCGACAAGCAGGTGGCAAATTTGGGACAGGGATAACCATGCATGGGTGATTCATTGCAGACCACCATAGTACTATGCATGTATTTGTGGGGAGTTTAATCAATGTCATGTGGTTTTGCATATTAGAGATTCACAATGATTGGCTTTTCTATGCGAGATGTGTTTTTTTTTTTTGGGTGGTAATTGGCAGATATATATTGTTTCAGTTGGGTGCGATTGATCAGTGCAACAGAGGAGGCAGGGGCGGACCTGCTCGAAGGTTTAGGGGGGCGAATGTCTCTCAAAATTTTTAAAATATATATTTTTTATAATTTTGTCCCTTTAAAATAATATTTATATCTCTCTTCTAGCTTGTAAAACAGAAAATGTCCTTTCAAAATTTTATAATCCTTTCTAAAATATACATTTTTTATAATTTTCTCCCCCAAATTAAATAATACTTTTGTCCCATTTTTAATTTTTAATTTTAGTTTTCCCCCTCTTCTAGCTTGTAAAACTGAAAATGTCCCCATTCATATAGTTTCCTTCTGGTCCAGACTCTAATTCACTAAATTTATATATATAATTTATTTTTTGTAAGCTCACTTTATTAGTTTGAATCTCCCTTTCGTATTATAGACCACACAATAAGATAAGAAAACACTGAGTTGATAATTCATTTAGTGATTCTTCTTGCAATCTCAGGGTTATATTTGTAGTAAACTAATTATTGAAATTGTACAATAAAAATGTAGTTGTTAATTAATTCAGAATTGCCTTTTGTAGGGAAATAACCGTAGGTCGTGGATCTTTTATTGATGGAATACAATTCTTGAAAATTGTTGCCTTTTCATGTTTACTATCCAACCTCCATATATGATGTCCTTCTTATTAATTACCTGCCCTTTCATGTTTATTATTCGACCTTCATATATATATATATATATATATATATATGCTGCCCCCCTCATTACCACACCCTCTCCCTTGCGGTCATTTGAAAAAAAAAAAAAAAATTCGTCCTTCGCACTAAAATTTCTAGTTCCATCCCTAAGAGGAGTGTGAGAAGGGGGTTGCCTTGTTTCAACTTAATTAGTAATTGCTCTTTAATTCCTAGCTAATTAAGTTGGAGCATATTACTATTCAAAGTCTAATTGGGGTCCTGGATTGGCAGTTTCTTTTAGTAAAACAGAAAATGTCCTTCCAAAATTTTATAATCCTTTAAAAAGTATACATTTTTTATAATTTTGTCCCCCAAAATAATATTTTTGTCCCATTTTTAATTTTTAATTTTAGTTTTCCCCCTCTTCTAGCTTGGAAAACTGAAAATGTCCTCATTCATTTAGTTTCCTTCCAGTCCAGACTCTAATTCACTATATATATATATATAATTTATTTTTTGTAAGCTCACCTTATTAATTTGAATCTCCCTTTAATTTCTTGTTAGACTGTTAGAGACCACACAATAAGATAAGAAAACACTGAATTGGTAATTCATTTGGTGATTCTTCTTGCAATCTAAGGGTTACATTTATAGGAAACTAATTATTTTTTTTGACATGTCTGCACAAGAGGGGGAGGGAGATTCGAACTAGTGACCTCCGCTTCAGGAAACTAATTATTGAAATTATACAAAAATGTACTTATTAATTAATTCAAAATTTCCTTTTGTAGGGAAATAACCGTCGTGGATCTTTTATTGATGGAATACAATTCTTGAAAATTGTGGCCTTTTCATATTTATTATGCAACCTCCATAAATGATGTCCTCGTTATTAATTACCTGCCCTTTCATGTTTATTATTCGACCTCCATATATGATGTCCTCATTATTAATTACCTGTCATTTCATGTTTATTATTCGACCTCCATATGTATATATGGAGTAGTGATACAACTTACGCCTGGCGTGCATCAACAGTGATGCACGCCAGGCAAAAAAAAAAATTTTATTATTATTTTATTATTATTTTTTGCCTGGCGTGCATCATTGTTGATGCACGCCAAGCGTAAGTTGTATCACTACTCGTATATAAGTTGCCCCCTCATTACCACTTGCCTTCTGGAATCTTAACACCTTCTCCCTTGCAATCAATGGTCATTTCCAAAAAAAAAAAAAATTCGTCCATCACACTAAAATTTCTAGTTCCGTCCCTGAGAGGAGTGTGAGAAGGGAGTTGCCTTGTTTCAACTTAATTATTGCTCTTTAATTCCGAGCTAATTAAGTTGGAGCCTATTACTATTCAAAGTCTAATCGGTGCGGGGTCTTGGATTGGCAGTTTCTTTTAGTATTTTTATGGGCTTGTTTCATACATTGTCGATCAAAATCTTTGACCATGATGTAATATGTAATATTGTATGTTGGGTTTTTCTCAAAGTTATGAAAGTTTTTGATAAAGAAATGACATGAATTTAATTTATTTTTTTGTCCCCAAGGGGTAGCTCAATCGGTTGTGGACCACGTCTAATGAAGCGGAGGTCACTAGTTCAAATCCCCCATCTCCCTTCCCTTGTGTGGACATGTAAAAAAAAAAAAAAAAAAAAAAAATTATTTTGTTGAGTATGTACATGTGAGTGTTATTAAAAATGGGTCTTGGCCTAACTCAACCCAAAAGCTAGCTCAAGAGTTGAGGTTTTCCCTCAACCTTATAAATGACAAATCTCTTTAATACGCAAGTAATATGAGACTTCCAACATGCCCCCTCAGGTGTGAGGTGTAGCAATGAGAGACGATGAGCCACAACTAATTGGGCCAAGCTCTGATATCATATCATGCATGCAATCAACAAGATGCATTAGAAATGGGTTTTGAGCTTAACTCAACCCAAAAGCTAGCTCAAGAGTTGAAGTTTCCTCTCAACCTTATAAATGGCCAATCTCCTTAATACCCAAGCAATGTGGGACTTTCAACAAGTGTAGTAAGGTTTGAGTCTCACGTTGAAAATATGTCATAAATGTAAATGATTAATATAGTATATATATAGTTAGGCCCAAGACAAAATTACATGGTGACCTGTGAGTCTGAAGCCCCCAAGCCACTATGGTTTCCCCTTTCTTTTCTTTTTTTCTTTTTCTTTTTTTTTTTCTTTTTTTTTTTTTTAAAAAAAAAATACACTTATAACCCTTTTAAAATTAAAATTTTTCCCCACTTAAATTTTTTAATTTTAATCCCCCCAAACTCCAAATTCTAGTTTTGCCAATGATTGGGCCTCAACACATAAGCTTTTGGGTTAAGTAACGTCTCAATATTATGGGCTCATTGAAAAGATTCCTTAAAGTATCATCTTTTTAACAAATAGTATCAGAGCTGAGGGTGGTGTGTGGTTTAGTAGAGTGACGCAAGCACGAACAAAGATCCCTACAGTAAGGACAAAGGTGCAAGGTGCAAGCATGGATGAGAATCCTTCAAGTAATAAGGGCAAATGTTCATGGCATGGGACTTGTGTAAGGGTGATGCATGCCAATTTTACCCATTTTTTGTCATACCCATTTTACTTTTAAAAAATTATATCTTCTGATTCTGACATCGAATTGAGACAAACTTGATGGCGTTGGAAAGATTAGTTAGAGGGTTGCAATTTTGTATTTCATGAACACTTTGTAATTCCGACGTTGACTAGGGGACAATTGTCGTTATGTATTTTTTTTCTACCGCAAAATGTATTTATTTAATTTTATTATTATTATTTTTTAGGGTTTCCAATTTAGGGTTTATATAAGCCTAATAAGATGGCCTTAGCTGTCAGTTTATGTATTTTAATCAATTTATCAATATGAAATATTCAATGAGTGGTTTTCTATCTCTTTTACCTCAATTCCTTGATTAAATACTAGAGTACTCTGACTGATGGAGTATTAGAGTTAAGGTTAATTATAAGATTTTGTAGACTCTTAGTAGGAAGCCAAAGCATGAGAGTAGGAAGATAGTGAGAGAATGGATGAGTCACTCTTGTCGCTTAGGAAAATTTATAATTAGAAGAGTTAAGTTAGAGAACTAGATGGATTAAAGATTTAATGCATGATTTGTTTTGCTAGATGGAAAGAATATTTAAACTTAAGGTGCTAGGATTTGATTAAAGTACTTTCATGATGATCAGAAAAGTATCGATCAATAAACGACCATACCAGGTCCTGGTCAAATCCTGGTTTGGTCCCAGTGGACTCTGTTAGGACACCTCCAAGACCTGGTCGAGACATTTTCGTAATTTAGAGTTAATATATATAATTGTGATTTTCCGTACGTGCCAAACACCGTAAAATGTTTTCAAGGAAATTATTTTTCAGAAAAATGGTTTGTGCTGAAAACATTTTTTGATGAAAAACATTTTACATTAAAACAAGCGGAGCATAAGTGTAACGAAACACTAAGATTTGATCAAAGGGGTTGTAAGCTTTACTATATTTATTGTAATATTTTTTTTAGTAGAGTAGAATCCTGGGTTTGGCTATCCTGAGAGATTTTTCATTGGCTTGAGACTTTTATTACTGCAATAGGTCATATTTCTTATCTATAGAATAATAGAAACCTAGTATGGAATCATATCATATATTCCAAAATACACCAATTTACTTGGACCTTAGACTCAGGAACAAGGTGTTTTACTTTAGGGAGGAATTTCAGAGTGGCCTAGTGCCATGTTGAGAGAAGAAGGTGGGCTTGACCCATTTGTGGAACAAAATGAAACAGAGAAGCACCATTGGAATCCCATAAACCCAAAAATGAATTCCATGCATTAACAAATAGACCACGAGTACCTCCCTACATATTATAGTTTTTGAAGGTATAAATTAGTCCTAACTATGCTTTGTTGTGCTTTATTTAATTGAGAAGTGTTAGGAAACCAAACAAATGAACCCAGAAAAATTTTTAAACTGACGTGGCAAACCGTGAATAGCAAACAAGAAAGAGAAAATTGCATTTTTTAAATTTAAAAACCCTTGCCACGTCAATTTGAAAATTTTTCTGGATTCATTCATTTGGCTCCTAATACTTCTCTATTTAATTTGGACGCTTTGGTATTGTTGCCTTTGCTGTTTTTTTGACAAGAATTCTCTTCACTTCAAATTTATTTCATAGTAAAATTTAAAGTTGGTGTATCTAATAATATATATAAAGTAAATGTTGACATATCTTTTAAATAATACGAAATTATATATACCAACTTTAAATTTTGACCATAAAATAATGGTTGTCCATTTTTGTGGTAGTACTTAAGGTAAGTTATTATTAATATTGTAATTTAGAGCAACCAACAAAGGACAAAAGTGGAATTAGAGGTGTTTCTAAATCATAGCGTCTCATTCTGGCAAAGCTGGGAATCTGTCTTGTGCTTTTGTATTCTGTAAAACATGTAACAGTAAAAATAAAAGCAAACAGCAGTGGAGGTGGGAGACTCAAGAAAACCCACCTTTTTCAGTAGAATCATTAACGACAACAGAGAGAGCAGAAGAGGTTTTCTGATTTCTATCATCAACTTCATTTCTTTTTTCTTTTTCTCTACATTTTCTCCATCACTTTTGGCAATGAGTATCCATCGAATCTTTCTTTTACTTCTCTTTGCATTTAAAACAAAAAGTTAGAACCCGGATGATTATTTTGACCATCTTTCAATGTCATTCAGTCATCATCTATGTACTCTCTAAACAAATTAAAGAATCATGAATAAAAAAATCGTCATCGACCCACTTGGCACTTCTTGATTGGTCGAGTTCATCCTGCAGAGCAAAAAAGTTTTCATATTAAGTACATGGACAACTTATTATATATATAGTTTAAGCATTGAAGTAAGTGCTTAGTTAACATACATCATTATGCAGCACTGCACATGCTCGTACGGAACTATGAGATGCCAGAAAGGGTGCTTGTTAATCGGTTAACAAAATTATGCAACATACTGAACTGGTGTGTTGTTAGCTAAGAAGATGTGATGATCAAAGATACAATGTGTTGGCAATGGCAAGGAAATACAAAATTAACACCTGTTATCAGAGAAAGTAAAGGTCATATTAGACAAAGAAACTCAGAGCTACAGCAAAACCAAGAAAAGTGGGGAAAAAAAAAAGGGTAAGGAAGACCAACCTTTTTCGGTTTGTGGGCAACGGAATGTCTCCATCACCCTTCAAGGACGAGTTGCTTCAAAGAGATTCCCGCCTGCAACTGGGGACCAAATGCTAAATAAGAACAGGAACAGAAGAGGAAGGAGAGATCTGCTGCTCAGGAAAACTTTCACAAAGAAAAGGGAAAGAGAATGTAAATGTGAAGCACTTTTAACATTATGCAAAGCGCATGTTCTGTTTCTGAGGTGGGTTTGCAAATGGCTTCTCACAAAATGCATGCACTATAGGGCTGAAAAAGGCATGTACAAGTATAGTATATCCTCCAGGTTTATTATACAAAGGATTGCAGGAGGCTGGGAGCTACTGTCATTAATAAGACTAGCATACTAAGCCACTTTTGTACTTCCGCCGACCCGAATGCTTGAAGGGAAACATATAATGTGTATGTGCGCGTGCGCGTGCGAGAGAGAGAGAGAGAGAACATACTCGAGTGCGGATCAGTGTGGATCGTACTTATTCTCCTTCACTTTAGAAAAAGTTTAGCTCAGTATATCCATGTGAATAAGGCAGAAACTCCTCTGCCTCAATCCTGGAACTAGAATAACTCATGCTTTTCCTCAATCGGTTATGGCTTGACTCAACCTCAGCCCAAAATATTCCGTAGACGGGTCTATGATCCGAAAATCTAGATTCCCCACGAACATAAGATAATTGCTGAAGGCCTTCTCCATACCACAGAATTCGATCACACCTTCACACAAAAGACAATTAAATCAGCCACACACAAAAAGAATCATCTCTCTACTATCTCTATTTTGCATTTGAGCTATGATTTCATTTACTTTTGCCTGTAAGGTAGGAGAGATAATCTTACCAAGCAGGTGTTCTACGTTTCTCCTTTGGGTGCATATCATCCCCTGCATATCTGTCTGAATTAGTTGAATACTTGTAAGTTGGGGGAAAATAAATCTTCCCTTCGTTCCATCCCACAAAAACACGACCTTGTCTCTGCTCTCTACGTAACTGCCAAGAGAACCATCAACAATTTAGACTGAAATTCTTCTATATGTAAGTAATAATAATAATAATTTTTTTAAATAAAGCATTTTAAAACGGAGAAAAGAAACAGACAGAAGAACTCCAGGAGAGGAAACATGCCTGATCATTCTCTAACAATGCCCTCCAGTTTTGCATCTCAACAAGCGCCTTAGCAGAGCGGTAAGAGAGGGCAATACGATAATTCAGATCCCCAAGCCAAATAATTCGACTATAAAAGGAAGATACATAGTTAGCATATTGAAGAAAAAATGTTATCGAACAAAGATGATTATAAAGGGGTTGTGAGCCACTTAGAAACAGAAATGTTAGCATGCACAAGTATATGTGTGCATGATTTCCACACAAATTGATGCTAAGCCTTTAAATTTCAAGAGGGATCTTAGGTAACCAAAGAAAAACAAAAGATTCATTCGAACAAAACCAGAATACAATTGGTGTATATAATGTTAGAGATCCCATGTAAAATATAACAAATTAAGTCAAATCCCAAGGGAAGTAAACAGATAGTATTTTTGAATTGTTTTCAGATCCCACTACTCTGCACTTTGCCCTAATCTTTTCTATAATTTATGTTCATTGAATGTTATGAGAATCCTATTTAATTGATGGAGGATAAGAAAGGGTCTTACTCATGCTCAAGGATTGTTTCTGGGGATTTCCCATCGCCAGAGCCATGAACCCGTGGAAACCTAGTCTTCCTAAGGATCTCCATGACATCAGAGTTCCTTCTTAGCTCATCACCATCCTTCTGTCCTGAGGTTAGATGACTACAGATGAAGCAAAAAGTTGTTTGGTGTAAAGACATGCTGACCGAAATTGATCCCTGCAGATACAAGGAGAATAATGCTTATTTCTTCGTTAATTATATCTGAGAATTCAGGTAAAAAGCAGGTATACATGGAAACCACCATGATTAACTAATATGATACCTTATTTCCGAGGTAACCCATCAATCCTCTGCCAACACAAGATACTTTCATGTTCTGAACAGAATCCCTCAATTCACTTCTCACCCATATTGTGAGAAATATGCCAACCATTTGTTTACTTGCAACTAAGCAGTACCTTGAACGGCCTGGCATTCTATATCCATCTTCAGTGGAAGCAGATCCACCAAAGGACATTGGTGAATATAGCACAGTACTTGGTGAATCCCCTGGCCCGTTATCATCATCAGATGAACCCCATCTGGAATAGTCACTAGGCCTGGAATAGTCACTTGGCCTGGAATAGTCACTTGGCCTGTGACCCCATCTAAAATTGGGATCATAGTCACTTGGCCTGTGGCCAAAGATTACTCTATCACAAACACTGAATCGCCGATCAAGTCGCGGTTGTGGAATTGAAGGGTCATTGTCCATTCTCCAGCTGTGGGTTGTCTGAAATGATCGGCGGTGGAAGAAAGACGAGTTCTTCTGCCTAGCCGATCCCTCAAAATCAGCATTTATTTCTATAACTGGCTCAGGAATGGGAGATGGTGTATAGCATCCACTAGCTCCACTGGTCCCAGGAAGATTGTTTAGAGTCTTTCGAATGAGAGCAAGCCATTTTTTGGCAGGACCATTGTCTTCTGCGCCCAGAACATTCCCAGCATTCAGTGGAACAATTTCTTGAAATCTGAAAGAGGCAAGGAATAGAATGGCATCCATTAGAAATGGGTTAATTTCAGAGTTTTCTTCAAGAACAGAAAATTGTAGAAATATATGCTACCAAAACATACCCCAGAACATAAATGTCAGCAGGAGGTGAGGCATGAAGCCAGTCGTCTAGATTCAAATTACTTGGTGGGGATCTTCCAGCCACATTCCATGAAGCTACGAATATGCTGCCCCCAAATTAAAAAGCAAAAGCTCTCATAATCAATACAACAACATCTGTGAGAAGAAGGAAAACACAAAGGAAAAGAAGGAAAATGATACCTATAGTTCTGCACATCTATAATCCGAGGGTGGTCAAGATTCATTCTTCCTCGCCGGACCTGCTCTGTGTTTCGGCTAAATTTTTCTGTGCATTAGAGTGAGAAAAAAAAAATGAGAAAAAAAAAACAAAAACAAAAATAATTTACAACATATTCATTATAAATAAAGTCTTAAATTGTGCTCTAGTTATACTAAACCTGTTTTGCTTTTTTTGATTGTGCATGGCTCCCTCTCTGAGAAGCTACTCCTATATTCCATATCACCTCCTGATAAAGGAATCCCTATTAATCCATCAGTCCTACTTTTAATTAAAACAAATAGGATATATAGTGCATAAAGAAAAATAATAAAAACAAGAACTTAAAATGGTATTAGAAGCATTAAAAACAAACTTGATCAAAATCGTTAATGCTTTGTTTGGTTGATGAGAAAATTTGGGGAAAGAAACATAGAATTTATAATTTGAAATGATTTACTACTTATTGTGCGGAAAACAGAAGCCGCTACCTAATTGAGCCTAATTCAACTATTTGGCTAAGTTCTTAAGTCCATATTATTCTGAAAACCACGACAACATGAACAATAAGTCCTAAAGTCCTAACAATTACAAGCCTAGTAAGAATCCAGAGAGAATAATGATACCCACCACCGTGATTAACATCATCTGCCTGAAAATCCTCAGTCTTGCTCTTGATATTGAACCACTTCCTGACCATTTTCTTTGACCATGAGAGCTTTACCAAACAGCAAACAAAGAATCAGCTAACAACATCCAATAATTAAAAAGGGAAAGGAAACCAGAAACAAATACTTTTTTTTTTTTTTTTGAACACAAGAAGAGAATTTGTTTTCTAGCAGAAGAAAGGGAAAAACCTTGCTTTTCTTGGAATTCCCATCTCTCATTGTTTCACTACCACTTCATACAGTTCTCCTAGTATTCTCTGCTATTTCTGGATTTCTGGGTTTTGCTTAAAACAAACCCAAGATGTCATAAATACAAGGAATAGAACCTCATTAGCAGAGGATTCTCCTCAGTCCCCACCCCAACTCCTGGGCTTTCTCTATATTGGGCTTTGGAACAAGAATAAAAATAACCTCAAGAGCTCAACCAAGCAGCAAATGGGTTTTCTTGCTTTTCTCTTGTGGAGCTACTAAATGCACTATATGGAAGTCTTTAAGGCGCAAAGAAGTAGAAACCAAAGAAATATGAAAACACCCACAACGACTGGAAAGAGAGAGAAAGAGAGACAATGCTTTAATGCGTGGAAGTGAGACGAGATTCTGAGGCAGAACAAGACAATGCGCCAGAGAGAGAGAAAGAGAGAAAGAGTAAGAGAGAGAGAACTGCTTGCCTGAGTTTCTCTTTCTCTCTCCTTGAACAAAGGGCCTCGGTCTCAGTAACAACAGCAAAGTATCGAATTTGAACAGAATAAAGTGCAGAGAGGGAGAGAGAGTTGTGTCTCAAGAGCCTTTAGTTTTAGTTTTATTTTTGTTAATTGTTTTAATAATTTTACCCCAAAGCACAAGACATGCAAAGCAGGGAAGGGGCAACGGGCATGTTGTTTAAGCCTTTAACTTCTGAACATAAAACGACCCGGGCAGCTGGACAAAGGCTGCCCACCTGGTCAGCAAAGTGAAGGTAGCATACCCTATTGCTGTGTCCTTCTTCCCGTTTTAGTCTTCCTTCAAAGTAAAAGCAGTTTAAAGAAAGGCCAAAAAGATAAAGGGCATGTATGTGATGTGTTGTTGTAGTAGTCGTACTTAATTTTTTTTTTGTTTTTGTTTCTCTTTTTATTTTGTTTCTTCTTCTGTTGGACAAGGAATGTTTGCAGGAGAAGGTACAGTGTTTTGACAAAAAAACAATTCTAATATATTCTTTCTTTTTCCTGGCTTCTGTCAAGTTCTTGTTATGTTTTTTTAGGATTTTGCGTTTTGATTGGTTTTTTTTTCTTCTCTTCTTCTTTTTTTTTTTCCCTATACCAGTATGTGAGTCATGTTGTGTATACCTACTCAATAAAACTCATTCTTGTCATTTTTCCCCTTTTCAACTTTGGTTTTGTGGAGCAACCTGTGTGTGTGTCATTTCCCACATATTCATATCATTGATGGGATGGAATGGAATGTGGGTAGTGTTTAATTTCAAGCAACTTTTTTTGGGGAGGGGGGCTTAATCTAGGCTTGTGTCTTTGCAAACAAAGGCAGGTGTCCCAAATTTCAGGGTGTTGGGGGTTCTTTTCTGTTTATTGGGAAAAAAAAAAAAAAAAATCTAATTTATGGGTTAATGTGGATGTTTTGCAGAAGGAAAGGAGCCTTCTCCCTCACTCATTTGGTCTCACAATTATAGTTTGATGTGCCCCGCCGCCTGCCGCCCACGCTGCCTCCTCGGGCTGCCAACAAATTAAGGCTCCCTAATTAGAAACCAATATAAAGACACAAGTTTGAAGTCTTTAATTTGACCGGTCTTCAGCACATAATGAGCACCAAAGGGCAAAGAGGCCGTCTGTCATATTTGGACTGATCCTAATCCTCATGATTGTAGGGTCTTTCGGCCATCGATTAGGCAAACTTTTTTACACAAAAAAAAATATTGAGCTGACGGCGGAACATTCCAATTTCCAAGCAAAGCCACAAATCAAACCATCAACATTATAAATGGAAATCATTAACAACTTCATGAGCCCCCACTAACCAAATTATATGCTAGTTTTAATGTCTAGTGTAGCCGGTTGGTTCCAAATAGAGATAATTAAGTCTTCCTTAAAGTAGGGCCTGCAATTTGTTACACGAATCAATGCGAATTTTGTATGAAATTAATAAGTGGGATTAATTTATGTAGTCTTAATAAGATTTAAATCTAATACACGACATTAAGACTTTATACAGCCCCGCAAATTTAGGAGAAGGATCCTCTCCATTTCAAATGAAATTGAGGAGATCCATTTAGTTAAAATAAGAGGGCATTTTTGTCCATAACAAATTTTGGACAAAAATGCCCTCTTGTTTTAACTAAATGCATCTTCTTTATTTTAGTTGAAATTGAGAAGATCCAGGTCCGCGAACTCAACACGAAATCAGTAAATTAAGGTTAAAGAGTCTTGGCCGTTTAGTTAGATTGTTCGGATTAAGGTTAGCAACCTACCTATATAGCCTTATACTCATATCTCAATACGTCCCGAATTCGACACACGACATTAAGGCTGATAATTGTTTACGCAACCCACAAACTCAGCACGAAATTAGTTAGTTAAGGTTCAAAGGTTTTACATATTTAATTAAATGAGTCGGATTATGATTGACCGCATATATTGTCTTATATGCATACATCGACACAATCCAAACTCGACACACAAATACGAATTGCCACTTCTAGTTTAAAGTTCTTTTGTTTCTCTTTGTAATCACCATGAAAAAAAAAAAAAAAAAGGAATAAGATCATCTCCATTTCATGTAATCACCATGTATTTTTTAGTCTTTGATGAAATCTAATCTAATCTAAACCATGAAATAATTCCTTGATCTGGGTCATAATATATATTCCATTTGAGCTCAAATTCTCTGGAATTGAAGTCGATCCAAGGCTCTTGAGAAAAATACCACTAGGCCGACAAGTATTTAGATAAGTTTTGAGCAAGCATCTTTGAAATGACAACCCACCCACGGAGAGAAGATGTATGCCCCCATCACACATATGTACATATATACTGGTATATTCTCCAGGGACATGGGGTTGGAGTATAGAGGATAAAAACGCAGATTATGGGAGACCAATTGAAATGCTTGTTGCCTTGTCTATTTTTCTAAACATGTTGTTGAGTGAGTGGACTTCCATTTTGTCCAAATCAAGGTTATCTAATCAGCATAAAATGATTTTTCCTTCATGAAATGGTAGGTGACCATGTGCTTTTTCCTTTTACATATATATGAGTTTTAGAACAAAATGGCTGTGTTTTGCCTCATCTAATTAAATTGTGGGTCTTAGCTAGAGAATGATTTGGAGCAATAAGGAGGAGAAAAAGTGAACCTTGAACTAATACAAAGAAAATTATAAAGTGAAAGATATATTGTATCAAAGACTAAAGAGCAATGGGCCATCTTTGGTATTTGGATTATCTAAAGGGGCACAAGAGGTGGCCCTACAAATTGAAATAAAATACTTTTCTTTTTTCTTTTCTTTTCTTTTTTTTTTTTTTTTGTCCACTCTTTGACAATGTTGATGCAGCATTTCATGAGTGGTATCTAAGAGAAACCAATATGTTAGGATTCATTCAATGAGGACATAATGAAAAGGGAAATTTTGATGCGCAGTTTCTTGAAGCCTCCTTGTACGGATGAGAGACAGAGAGAGAGAGAGAAGCCTCTCAAAAAGAATGTTTTGTATTTCATTAATTTTGTTTGGTTGTACGCAAATAAATAAAATAAAATTTATGGGAAAATGAGAATATTGTGTTTTCTTGTCCCAATGTGTTTAGGGTGTGTTTGGTATCGTGATTTTATAGATAAAAAAATGTGATTTTAAATGAAATCGTAGAAAATAAATTGTTCAGCATTGCATTTTTTTAAAAAAAAAAATTGCGTTTTCAAATTGTAGGTAATGAGATGGTTTTTTGAAAATGAACAATTTTGAAGGCTAAACTGCGATTTTAAATGCCAAACTGCAATTTTGCCAGCACTTAATTATGTTTTTAAAAATCAAGTTTTCAAATCGCATATTTTAAAAATCGTTATTTTTAAAATCGCACTTTTTAAAATTGCAAACCCAAATAAACACAATCCTACACTCATGTAAAACTTTTTATAGAATTTATTTATATGTCAACAATTGCTTTGTATAACTCGGTCCTACTTAATTTTACTAGCTAGTCCGTTTAGGTTTGCGATTTCAAAAGTTCAATTTAAAAATAGCGATTTTACAATGTGCGATTTGAAAATGTGATTTTTAAAAATGTAATTAAGTGTTTGACAGAATCGCAGTTTAGCTTTTAAAATTCTATGTTTTCAAAAAAACATATTTTTACATGGGAAATCTGAATTTTCAAATCACAATTTTTTTTAAAACGTAATCCCAAGTGATTCATTTTCTACGATTTAGTTTAAAATCGCACTTTTTGTCCTTAATGAATTAAATATATATATATTCCTATCACAAGAAGCTTCTCATGAATGATCATTCAAATTCAAATAGTAAAGTATCTAATTAAATGTTTGAAAGGAATAAAAAATCTTTAAAAATCAGCCATACATTTTTGGAAAAAAAAAGTGACCATTGAGTTATACATAAATATTCTTGTCAAAATGGAGAGCTGTTGCGAATCTAATGGGACAATGGGTCCTTTTGGTAAATGACTATGACATCCAAATTGCTGTAGATACATCATACAAGAGATCCTACACCTTGGAAAATTTTGATCCATTTTTCAACGAAACACTAGCTGTTCATTGTCAAAGTGGCCTTCATGGATTCAATGAGGACATAATGAATTTTGGAATCTTATTATTTTTAACCAAGAAAAAGAATAGAAAAGAAGAAGAAGATTGAAATGGTATCTAGGGTTGAGTACCCTAACTCTTTGGAAGTTGGGATAAGGATCTTTTGCAATTTAAGTGTCCGAATTGCATGCAATTTGGGGGCAATACCACAAAGAGAGGAGTTATGGGGCCTACTTACTCCGAACAGCCCAAGGTCCAAAGCCAACCTTTATTGAAAAAATGAGCCCCGGATATAATACCCTCTATGTAAAGTTGTTTAAATTGCATGCTATTCAAACAATTAATTGTATGGAAATCCCGATTTGGCAAGTTGATTATAAAGTCACAGTCAATTAAGAGTCCCTAATTGGTAGCTCAATTGGCTGTAAACTATATACGCCTCATGAAGCGGAGGTCACTAGTTCGAATTTCCTCTCCCCCTTCCCTTATATAGACATGTCAAAAAAAAAAAAAAAATTAAAAGTAAAAGTAACGCTAAAAAATTAGAAATCATTTTACAATACTTATGTGGCAGACTCAATCAAAATTTTGTCGCATCACATCAGCATTGTGAAATAAAATATGATACATAATATAACATTAATTACTTATTCCCTGTTTCATGGAGGTGCTAAAAACTTATTACAATTATTGTTATTTTATCTGTTTTTCTTTACTCAGCATTCTCCTTGTTAATTCTTTTGCTCTTTGGACGTCAATGTACCACTAAAAGATGAACATTTAAAAATGCTAAATAATATTTCACATTTGAAATACATGGGATAATGGAGATTTTATTTTAATTGAAAAGCCATCCTAATTATTATTATTATTATTATTATTAGCAAAGGACATCTCTGTGTGTTCCTCAAACATCCAATCATGTAGATAACAACGACACACACAAAAGACAACTATTGTTGTAGATTTATTGCCTTAAAATGAAAACAAAATATTCCAGATCCTAACCGCCTGTAACTTTCACAGCTCGATGGATCTTCTTCCTGGTGGGAAATGGGAATATAAAGATATGATTGATTAAGTAAGTAGGTAGGTTTGGTCAAAAACATAAAAGAACTCCAAGAAGATTTGGTTCTTGCTTTTACTTTTTGTTTCCCAAACCCCCCCAATATATTTAACCCTAAACACATGATTTACGAGGCATGCAGCAGATGCAGTCAAAGGGCAGCAGCAGCTGCAGCTGCAGCAGCTGCAGCATTTGATTTTTTCTTCCCACATTCTACTTTATTGCTTTTTCCCGGCTTTGAGAGAGACCCCATTCTTTCTTTCTTTCTTTCTTTCTTTCTTTCTTTTTCTTTCCTGGCGTTTTTTTTTTTTTAAATCCGTTTCAAGGCATGGTTTTTGGGTCCTTTGGTTTTCAAAATGCGACAAACCTTTCCTCACGTCGTTTTCTTTAGCATCTACCACAGTAAAAGTAACTCCATCATCTATTGATTACATGTTTTGATGGATGATCATGATTCATCATCATCATACCATATATAACATGATCAGAGTCATCCCCACACTGAATCATCCATCCTACAATTAATTCATTCTCTGACTTCCTTCTTTGTTTTTCTCTCTGGATTTTCTTCCTAATTTTGGGAATATTTATCCTTCAAAACGCTTCCTAGCTACATGTATTGCACTCCATATGCGTACTGACGTCGACCTCTCTCACATGTACAAATGACTCAGATATATGTTCCCAGATTAAAGGGGATCATGTTCATGTTCATGTTCATGTCCTTTTCTTTTCTTATTATTATTATTATTTTTTTTTTACTTTTTCTCGTCTTCTTCTTTTTGGCAAGAAAGGACCATAAATTTAGATATCATAATAGAGATTTGGTGTTTGACTGCTATGTCTCAAAGAACATGAGCTAGCTAGCTGTTCCAGATTTTATATATATATATATATATATATATATTTGATGTCAACATTTATCATGGGTCCCAATGCATCAATCACAGAAATGACTAAATAATTACAAGTGTAGTGTGTAGATCTCATACATGCTTCCGTTTGATTGAGTTTAATTACCATGATGATGTTGTGATTGAGCCCACTTTAATGATCTCCGAGGTTAAAAAAAAGGTTGTTATAATTAATAATTAGTAAGAACATGTGGGATATATTAATTCATGATGTTGTTTTCATGCTTACATGTTTTGATATGAACTTAATTAATTAAACGAGGGTTTTACCATGAGATTTTTTTTGGTGAAAACTTCACTTTAAACTACTGAATTAACACACGTTTTGAGAAGACCTTCATAAATTTCAAAAACTTTCAATTTCACCCGTAAACTTTCAGTTTGATGCAATTTCTACTCTCAAACAATTTTTAAATGTTAAAAGTGATAAAATGATCATTATATCTATGACTTTTTTATAAAATTATAAATTTACCATTAATTTTAAATTAAAAATTTTAAAAAATTATTATTAAAAAAAAAAAAATCACAAGTGGACCCACGGTTGGGCCACCTTGTGACCTTATTTTTTCAAAAAAAATTTTCTTTCATTTTTTTCAATTTTTTTTTTTTTAAAAAAAAAATGAAAATCGAAAGGTAATATTGTTTTTTTCGGGGTTTCTGTTAGTGTTTAATGGCAAAAATTGACGGAGGGGGTAAATTGCATCAAATTGAAAATTTGAGGGGTGAAATTGAGAGTTTTTTAAAGTTATGGAGTCTTCTCAAAACACGTAATAGTTAAGATCGTTTGTGAAGGTTTTTTTTTTTTTTTTTTAATTGTATTTGTTGACCTCTTTTGTGATGTAAAACAATTGACCCAAGTAATTTATGGAATCACAACCAATAAGATTAAAGGCCTGTTTGGTTTGCAGAATAGATCCCTGCAATGAAATGACTATTTCATTCTTTTGTTTAGTAGGGTCTGTTCCTGAAAATAACTAATCACATCCACACAGGAATAGCTATTCCTCTAAAAAATGAGAGGAACAGCTACTCCTTATGGGAAGGACAAGGTTTCCCAAAATATATATATTCTCAAACTTAAAATAATAATAATAATAAATTTTTTTTTAAAAAAATAAATCATGTGGGTGGCCAACCCACCTACAGAAGGCCCTAGGGGTGGCGCTGCCACCCCCGGAGGGCGTCGCGGTGGACCAGCGAGGCCCTCTGGGGGTGGGGCGGCCACCCCCAATGCATGTTGTGGTGGCCGGCCACCCATTGGGGTGGTCGGCCATCACACGTTTAACCATTTTTTATTTTGAATTTGAGATCAATGGGTGGCCGGCCACCACACGTTTAACCATATATATATATTTTTTTAATTTGAGATTCTAAAAAATTAGAAATCAAATGGGCTTTTTAGTAATTTTAGTTCAATTCTAATTATGAAATATGTGTGGCTACCAAATTAGAGAATTTGAATAATTATTCCATTCCAACATTTTTTCATTCTCAGTAATAATTATTCACTTTCCCAATGGAATACGCATTCCGCGAACCAAACGAGCCCTAATGCTAATTAGTAAATCATCCTCTCACCAAAAGAAAGTCAAAGATGGCTGATCAAGAAACTGTTAGGACCACATATATTTTTCATCTTAGAATAGAAGAAAAGGACTTGAGCTAATTCTTCCTTTTGATTGAGAAATGAATTTCATGACAAGGACTTCAATCTAGTGAACTGGATTTCAAGGCTTTTTTGTTTTCCTGTGTCCCATTACGATCAAAGGGGAGCCAAAAGTGGTGAATAAATAGGAATAAATTTCAGGGCCTTGACAGTGTGTATGCTCTTTGCCGTCCAATATGATCACCTTATAAAAAATATTCTTGAATATTCTATTCATGAGGTCATTATAATTAATATTGAGACAGGATATTTTTAAAAATAACTTTAGCTATTCTACTTATGTATGACCATAATAATACCTACTCGTTGGAAGTCGCATTGGGGGTGGCCACCCAAAACCTTCCTTTTTTTTTCTCTATCTTTTTTTTTTTTTTTTTTTTTGGATTTTTTGTATTTTTTATTTAAGGACAAATTTATAATTACATAAAGACTTTCTCGGAAAAATGTCCGAAATTTATAAGGGAAACTTCACAAAATTTCCTGAACTTTTACGTGTTTTGAGATTATTCTCCCAAAGTTCAAAAATTCTTAATTTAAGGTATCGATCTTTCAATTTTTTGCAATGTCGCTCTCCGTTAGGATTTTCCATTAAATATTTTCAAAATTTCCAAAATGCCCATTTTTTATAATAAAATTAAAAAAAAAATTGCAAATATTAAGCTTTGGTCAGGGTTTAACAGAATTTGCAAAAATACTTACACCTGAATCTTTGCAATTTTTATTTAATTTTTTAAAATGTGAATTTAACATGATATCAAAGTCAAAGATCCTAAATTCGAACCTTGACTCCATCAAATCACCCCCCCAATTTAAATTAAATATTATACGTGTTGGGCCTTACATATTAAAATGGAGTTTGAGCCCACACATGAGGGAGAGTGTTAAAGTAACTATTAAATTATTAAATTTATTTTTTCCTATCAGCTTAAACTTTGTGACAAGTGGTGATTTAACAGTATTTTGGAAATTTTGAAAATATTTAACTAAAAATCTTAACGGATGGGGGACATTGCAAAAAATTTGAAAGTTTGATACTCTAAATTGAGAGTTTTTGAACTTTGAGGAGGTAGTTTCAAAACAAGTGGAAGTTCATGGAAGTTTTCTTAAGTTTTCCCAAATTCCTGTAGTATGCTTCGACAGGAATTTATAAGTTCATTTTTAGCAACAATGATTTATTTATTACAAAGTTAAACCACATTGACCAACTTCATAATCTTCCCTTTTATTTTCAGAATCGTTTTTTCTTCTTTCTCAAGTTATTATCTTATATTGGATAGCTCATAGACTCGATGGACCTCAAGCTTAGAAAAGACGAGAGAGAGAGAGAGAAGTTTTCAAATCAAATGGATTCATTTTGATGTGAATGAATGAAGGAGGATGTAGATATGAAGGAGTAATTAGTCCAAGAAGTAGGAGAGAGAGAGAGAGAGAGAGAGAGAAGTTTTGTAATCAAATGGATTCATTTTGATGTGAATGAATGAAGGAAGATGTAGATATGAAGGAATAATTAGTCCAAGATGTAGGGGAAAATGGGCCAGACAAGCCCCTCACCATTCATTTCTTGGTTGATGTGTGTGGTAGTCATCCTTCTCTCAATTTCCAGGCATTATATCACCCTCCATATTGCCTATCAAATCATGATGAGCTGCTTATCTCTTTCAATGTCTTGTCCTCCATGAAAGCCCTCGACTCATCACCATTAAAGTCTATGTGGCCCTCTAATTGCTACAAAGACTTTAAGCTCCTGGGTGGACATGAAAGCTTTTATTATTTCAAACATAACTAGCCATTTATCTCTTATATATATATATATATATATATACACTAAGTACATTTTTATTTGATGCAATTATTGAGGCTTAATTGTATTTATGGTGTCAATATCACAATAATACACTCCTAATTAGCTAGGTACCCCCCACACCCCAATGGCATCTAAATCTGTTCCACTCAGAATATTGCGCATTATGATTTGCTCTATTCTAAAGCTGCACATAGCAGAAGCGTGCGTGCATGAATGAGCATCTCCTTTGCATGAGTGCATTTGAAAATTTGGAAAACCAATTAACCACAAGACTTGCAGTACAATTTCCCTTCTTACAATACCCACATCTCTTCATCATCATCATCCTCATAATATATTATAAGCAAACTCAATGGTCCCCTCAAGACAAACAAAAACTCCATCAAAAAATCGTAATTGGTGATGGTTCAGTGGCTTCAAGAAAAATCTCAAAGTGATTAGACATGGTCACGCCCAAATAGATTAGCTACAATTGGTCTTCGCCGCCTACCGTTCACACAGAATTGATGCTACGAAAGTGAAAATGGACCCAAGTCTCTCCTCTATAATGTTGAAAGGTTTCACCAATTGACGAATCACAAAGGCCCAATAAGCATTGCATGTAAAGTAGATTCTATGACCCATTGGGCTAAGTTTTGATCACTTTACATTTTTCTTTCTTATTCTTCACAGGTACATGTGTTTTAATGGAATTAGCAACTTTTAATTTTTTTAAACAATAATTTTACGATGATTTTTTTTTTAAAATGTGGATTATTATTATTACATTAAAATTTATTACTTTTAAATGATTTCTCCTTATAATCATTATATCGCACTACTAAATTGTATATTCTGACGAACCCCTTTATTGAGGGCCCTTTGGGTGATGGCCTAAGATGGGCCCGTCAAGACAAGAAATGAAGCCGAGAGTCATTGATTCGCTGAGAGTCATACGCAATCCTACTGGCCATTTGATATTGGGGATAATGCTCTAAACTCCAATTATCTTGTATAATATTTTTATTTTTAATGAATAAAATTGTATATTCATTAATTAATAGTATTCATAATGGGCTCTCTACATTTAACTTTTCTCTAAAAATTTAACAAAACTCCTAAGAGGACTAGTTTAACAAACTCCCTATATTACTTTAAATTTAACTCTTGTCACGTTCTGAAAGTCAAAAAGCAAAAGTAATATAATTTTTTATTTTTACTTTTTACTCTCCTCTCTCCTATTAGTTTAAAACTAATAAAAATGGTATTTAACTATAGTAGAGAAATATATAATAAGTTTGATGTTTGGTTCCTTTTAAAAGTGACTCTTTTAATTTAATAAAGTGAATTTTTCTCCTCAAATTTAACTTTTATTGGAGGAGTCTATTGTGAATGTTCTATTGTATTTAATGAGCATTGGACATATAAGCTATGTTTGGCAAGGGGAAGCCCCGCACTGTAGCTGGAACGGTACTGTTCCAGCTACAGTGCAATCTGACACCAACAGTAATAAATTTGACTTTGTAATTTTTTTTTTTTAAAAAAAAAAAACAAAGTATTAAAATTAGCCAAAAATTGCTGCACGCTTCACGTGAATTTTTTTTTTTTAATTTTTTTTTTCAAAGCAAAAAAAAAAAAAAAAGGGGGGGGGGGGGGGAGGAGAACAATGGAGCCATCCCCTTGGCCAAAATGGGGTGGCCGGACCACCCCATTTTTGGCCAAGGGGGTGGCTGGAGCCACCCCCAGGCCGATCTGGGGGTGGTTCGACCACCCCCATGGCCAAGGGGGTGGTCCGGCCACCCCTTTGGCCAAAAAAAAAAAAAGGGAAGGGGTGTATTTGGGGGTGGCCGGACCACCCCCAAATGGCTGGGGTAGTTTCGGCCACCCCATACGGCCGGTGTGGGGTGGCCGAAACCACCCCAGCCCCTTGGGGGTGGTCCGGCCACCCCCAAATGCAGCCGGTTCCCTTTTTTTTTTTTTTGGCCAAGGGGGGGGTCCATGGGGGTGGTCGAACCACCCCCAGATCGGCCTGGGGCCACCCCATTTTGGCCAAGGGGGTGGCTGGAGCCACCCCATCGTTCTCCTCCCCCCCTTTTTTTTTTTTTTTTTTTTTTTGCTTTGAAAAAAAAAATTAAAAAAAAAAATTCACGTGAAGCGTGCAGCAATTTTTGGCTAATTTTAATACTTTGTTTTTTTTTAAAAAAAAAAAAAATTACAAAGTCAAATTTATTACTGTTGGTGTCAGATTGCACTGTAACTGGAACAGTACCGTTCCAACTACAGTGCGGGGCTTCCCCTTGCCAAACATAGCTATAAATTGTTTACATGTATGTTTTTAAATATTATTATTTATCATATACATGTAAGGTTCATAGATTGCATTGAATATGGTTTAAAGTGTGAGCAATGAGATTATCACACAGAAGATCTTAAACCATAAACTTTGTGAAAGAACTAGGGACCAAGTTCTACCTCCAACACTAGCGATAATGAACAAGAAAACATCACAACCACAACACAAATATTTTCGTTACAAAGTAGAAAACTCTTTGAACACATCAAAGGTAAAAAAACACTCTGGGTAGCCAACAAGAAGCTAAGATTCCATATGAACAACAAGCTTCCTACTTGCCTTCGCTCTAGCTCCTCGCTAGCCAATCTTCTTCAAGTGTCTTTCATGACCGGAAGCTAAGATTAAATATATATATATATATATATATATATATATATATATATATATATATAATAGCATTGTTTTTAATTGCTTTGCTTTGTTTCTTTTCTATATTTATTTAACTTTCAATTTTTATATAATCAAAATATGGGGTCTTACTTTCGTATTTATAAGTGATTGCATCATATCCTCATTTGTGGTTAATATTTTTAAATCACGCATGAGTTCATTTGTGTGACTTATGCATGATGATTATCTTTGTGATGGATATGCATGTATATTGTGTGCATAAATGGTGTTAAATATTTACATTATGCTTGCAATGTTATGCACCTATTATTTCCGACATATTAATATGTTGCTGTGTGAGTGCTTTGGTAAGCAAAATTATTTGTGGGGATAATACATTTTCTAACACGAAATCAATATGACCTAGTTGAAGTCTTATAATTTAGTGTCTTACCCTAAGGCACACATGCAGTATAAAATGCACCAAAATGTGAAATACAAATACAAATTAAAAAAAAATTAAAAAAAAAAAAAAAAAAAAACCAAAATTGTGTACATTAATTGCATGTCAAAGATTCAAATCCTCATGTCCTTATAAAAATAGTCATTGTTCATTCATTGCGGAAAAAGTCGAACAATTATGGGCTAGGATGACCAATTATTATGGACTAGGACGACCATTGATAGCGTCTGTTGCAGTTCGGGTTAACAACGTTGAAAGACAATGTTTAAAGTGGTCATAACTCCAAGAGTTTGATTGAATTTTGGACTTTAAAATGTATTATCATACACTAGTGGTGAAAATGTTAACCTCCTTATAAATCTAAGTGTTTGTTGGAAATTGCTTACACACGTCATACAAGCGATGTTTAATTGTTAAATACTATGATTGCATTGTGTGTGAATTGAAATCCATCAATCTTTTGAACCCTGATTGCATTTCAAGTTAACACAATCTGATCTTCTATGTGATTTAATTTCATTAAGTATCAAATATCTCGTCATGTTTTCCATGATGTGAAAAATTATTTTGATACAACATGTAAGGGACAAATTATTTTAGTGCCTTCAAATTTGTGAAAAGCAGTGCTATTTTCAAATTTTTGTGTTGCATTCTACAATTTTTTTGGTAGAGCATTTAGAACGGGATCAAAAGGTCACAATTTGCAAATCACAATTTATCATTTAAAAACATAACATTTCTATCTCGTTCGAACATGATATCAAAAAAATTGTAGAAAGTAGCGCAAAAAATTTGAAAAAGAGAATTTCTTTCCACAAATTTTAAGGCATGCATTAAATAATTTGTCCCCTACATGTTGTATCAAAATAATTTTTTACACCATGTAATACATTATTAGACATTTGATACTTAATAAAATTAAATAGTGTAAAAGATCAAATTGTGTTTCAAATGCAATCAAGGTTCAAAGGTTTGATTGATTTCAATCCACACACAATAAAATGTATTTAACAATTAAACAATGCTTTCATGAAGCGTGTGAGCAATTTCCAGCAAGACCTTAAATTTATGAGGAGGTTAAGCTTTTCACCAAAAGTATATCACAATACATCTTAAAGTGCAAAATCCAACCAAACTCTAGGCCCTAGAATACTTCAAACGTTGTCTTTAAATGTTATGTCTCCTATAATTGCACTAAGCACTACAAATGGTCATCATAGTCCATTATTGTTCAACTATTTTCACAATAAATGAACAATGATTATTTCTGTTAATGACACAAGGATGTGTATCTTTTGACATGCAATGTACACCTTTTTGGTGTTTTTTTTTTTTCTAAAAAAAAAAAAACTTTTTGGATTTCTTTATATTGCATGTGTACCACTGTGATTAGGTTAAGACATTAAATTATAAACATTCAACCAAGCATGATCAATTTGTTCATAGAAAATGTATTAAAATGTATTATTCCATCAATGATTGCCTACCAAGCAATCACAGAGCAAGATACTAACATGTCGGAATTAATGGATTTGGCTTAGGTGCGGTAGTGCAAAACTACCGCACCATGCAGTAGCCCAAAACGACCCAGTTTGGGGTCATTTTGGACAATAAAAAACTATTTTTTTTAAAGAAAAATAAAAATATTAAAAAACTAAAAATATTAAAAAATAAAATAAAAGAGAAAGAAAAAAAATGAAAGGAGTGGCTGGGGGCCAAAATGGGGTGGCCGGACCACCCCATTTTGGCCAAGGGGGTGGTCCGGCCACCCCCAAAAGGCCAAAAGGAAAAAAAAATTTAAAAAAAGTTTTGGGTTTTGGCCCTTTGGGGGTGGTCCGGCCACCCCCAAAGGGCCAAAACCCAAATGTTATTTATTTTTTTTTTTTGGCCTTTTGAGGGTGGCTGGACCACACCCTTGGCCATGGGGGTGCATGGTTCGTCCATCCCCAAACCGGCCAAGGGAGTGGCTGGAGCCACCCCTTTCATTTTTCTTTTTCTTTTTCTTTTACTTTTTTAATATTTTTAGTTTTTTAATATTTTTATTTTTTAATTATTGATTTTTTAATATTTAATAAATATTATATTATTACTTAAAAAAAAAATAGTTCTTTATTGCCCAAAACGACCCCAAACTGGGTCGTTTTGGACTACTGCATGGTGCGGTAGTTTTGCACTACCACACCTAATTAAGCCAGATCCGGAATTAATTGGTGTATGAACATTGCAAGCATAGTCTAAACATTTAACAACATTTAAGCACACAACATCCATGCATATCCATCACAAAAAGTAATCATCATGCATAAGTCATACAAAATGAACTCATTCGTGATTTAAAAACATTAAGCAAAAATGAGGATATGATGTATATTTATGAATACGAAAGTAAGACATCCAATTATTTTTTACTATATAAAAACTGAAACTCAAATAAAAAATAGAAAAAATAAGAAAAACAATTAAAAGCAGTGGAGTATATATATATATATATATATATATATATATATATATTACAGTTAGATTCTTTCTTCTTCTTTTTTTTTTTCTTTCTTTTTTGTAAAATCTAAAAATAAAAAATAAAATCTATAGGCAAAATAACGAAAACAATGCAATAAAAGATTAAAATGCAACGGGTAAAACAACATGCAATAAAAGATAATACATAAAGTTCAAATAGTATTAGCATTCAAGAGATTTCTTCTCTTTTTATTTTAATTTTCAATTTTTTTATTTGAAAAAAAAAAACTAAGACTGAAATGAAAAAGACACATACACACCAAATGTAATTCAAAGACAAATAAAAAAAAAAAGCAATATATATATATATATATATATATATATATATATATATATATATATATGCAAAATGTTAATGACATGCCTAGAATGATAAATATATTTACACAATTTTCTATTTTTTATATTTGAAAAAAAAAATACATGCCTTTATTTCATGTCTTCACCTTTGTGTATTCTGCAGCAACTTGTTTATCATACCCATCCATGCAAATGCACCAAGGTACGTAACTGCACCATCAATGTTCATTGACATCAGTATCAAATTCGTCAATATATTATTTCCTTAATGATCAGTATGTCATCCACAATATCTGAATACAAACAAAAGACACATAAACAAACCGAAACATAGCATCAAATTCACCAATGTATTCTTTCCTTAATAATAAGCATGACATCCCCAATATCCCAATATCCCACACTTGAACAACGAAGTTTGTTAAATGTTGAATAATTAGGTATTCGTTTCTAGACAAGAATTGCACAAACAAAAGACTATAAAGCTTAGATATGAAGTTCATGTGACGTTTTTTCTTCTAAGTATGAAGAATTTGGAAAGCAAGGTTTGAATTTTAGTGCAATAAAAGAAAGTGGGGAATGAGACGACATAAGAAGGAAGAGTCCATTCCACAAATTTTCTAACTTGAGGCAGATTGATCAGGCTTGGATCAACAACATATAGCTAGAAAACAAATAGGGCATATGCAAAGACTACAATTCTATGAACCTTTCATACAGTCTGGTTTAAAAATTGGCTTCTAATGCTTTTTTGTGAGAATGCACGTCAAGTAATTTTATATATTCTATCACCTGAATCTCACACTTTTATTGTGCAACTGATCTTTTGATATTCATTACTTTATTTTTTGCTGGCATTATATTTGTGACAAACTAACTCCCCATTCAAGTAGCATGAATTATAGAAATCATATCAATGATGCTTCCCTTCCATTTTGTTGATTTACATATGACTATATGCTATTTAATTATAACTTGATATTCATTTATATGGTTCAAAAGGAATACTCTAAAATTTTGGGTTAAACGCACATTACCATGTGGTTTAACAACTTTATTTTTTTCTACCTACGTTTCCATTAGTATCGTAGATGGTAATCAGCTTATGGCTAAAAATGAAAATGGTACTTCCATCTAAAATCCATCCATAAAATTGATGGAAGTCCACATCAACCCAATAAAAACTGGCATGTGGCAATGTATAATATTAAAAATTTAAAAAAAAAATTAAAAAACTCATTAAAAATTAAAATTATATATATATATATATATATAATAACTAAAAAGCTAAGAATATAAAATAATTAAAAAAGTCCTTTTAGAAAAAGAAAAGAGGTGACTCATTAAAAATTAAAATAATATTTTAAAAAACTAATAACTAGAAAGCTAAAAATATTAAAATAATTAAAAAAATAAATAAAAAGAAGCAAAGAGGTGGTTTGGCCAGAGGTTGGTTTCAACCACCCTCTACAGCGATTTGGGGGTGGCCGAAACCACACCCATAGGCCTTGTGGGTAGCCTAGCTACTGCAAGTCTGAGGGTGGCTGAATGTAATGATTCAAGAAAAGCGTCAACCACATCTGCACTATCATCCCCAAAATGATTAGTTAATTTGAAACTTTCCTAAAATTCATTATAAAGCTTAATTTTACCTAGTAACAAAGCAAAGTGAGACTCAGCACTTTTAACTATTTTTATAAACCACCCACTATATGTAGATTACTCCACATCTTCCCAATATGAGAGCGGGGTATTACACATTCTCCCTCTTAAACTCCAAACATCCTCGTTAGAACCATGTCATGCAATGCTTCAATACCGCATGGTATGACGTTACTAATGGCCCACTCCAAATGATATGTTATTGCCCTATTGCTAGAAGTACTATTAACAATCCTTGACATCACCCTCGAAACAACTGCATCAAATACCGCCAAGGTATCCTCGAGATTATCTTCTACTCTATGCAAATTCAATTCCCATCACTACCATTGGGAATCTCTAGCCTACCGCTGCGAGTCCTAACTGATTTTCTTCCATTTGTAGTATGATGTATCAAAACAACCACCAAGAAGCAAATAATATTATAACAACTACTACCATGATTATCTAGCAAACCTATAGATTTAAAACCTGAAATGACTCAAAAAAAAAAGTGTTAGCCATATTTGCGCTATCATTTCATGAATAGGACTATTAAATTTAGATTTTTCATAGAATTTCTCATAAAACCCAGTTTCACTTAATAACTAGGCAATGTAAAACTTAGCACTTATGACTATCTTTATAAACTCTATATAGGTTACTCCTTATCTTCCAGATATGGGACCTGAGTGTTACATCATCTCTCCTACCTTATGGGAGAAAGTATGTGAAATCATAGCTCAAATGCAAAATAGAGATAGTAAAGAGATGATTATTTTAGTGTGTGGCTGATTTAATTGTTTTTTGTGTGAAGGTGTGATCGAATTCTGTCGTATGGAGAGGGCCTTCAACAATTTATCTTATTTATGTTCGTGGGGAACCTAGATTTTCAGATCATAGACCCATGTGTCGTATGGAATATTTTGGGCTGAGGTTGAGTCAAGCCCCAGCCTTATTATTCATTAGTAATAAGCTATAGTATTATACTTATACAAAAAAAATAAATAAATAAGCTATAGTCTTATTAATGACAGCAGCTCCCAGGCTTTGTACAATATCCCTCCGGGAGCTGAATCATGCCTTTTTCAGCCCTACAGTGCATCCATTTTGTGAGAAGCCATTTGCAAACCCACCTCAGAAACAGAACATGCGCTTTGCATAATTAATGTTAAAGTGCTTCACATTTACATTCTCTTTTCCTTTCTTTTTCCACTCTTCTTGGTTTTGCTGTAGCTCTCAGTTTCTTTGTCTAATATTACCTTTACTTTCTCTTATAACGCATTGTACTTTCGATCATCACATCTTCTTAGCTAACAGCACACTTACACACCAATTCAGTAAGTTGCATAATTCTGTTAACCGATTAACAAGCACCCTTTCTGGCATCTCATAGTTCCGTACGAGCATCTCATAATGACGTACTTCAATGCTTAAACTATATATATATAATAAGCTGTCTGCAGGATGAACTCGACCTATCAAGAAGTGCCAAGTGGGTGGATGACGAATTTTTTATTCATGATTCTTTAATTTGTTTAGGGAGTACATAGATGGTGACTGATGACATTGAAAGATGGTCAAAATAATCATCCGGGTCTAACTTTTTGCTTTAAATGCAAAGAGAAGTAAAAGAAAGATTTGATGGATACTCATTGCCAAAAGTGACGGAGAAAATGTAGAGAAAAAGAAAAAGAAATGATAGAAATCATAAAGCTCTTCTGCTCTCTCTGTTGTCGTTAATGATTCTACTGAAAAAAGGTCGGTTTTCTTGATCGTCTCCCATCTCCACTGCGGTTTGCTTTTATTTTTACTGTTGGATGTTTAACAAAATACAAAAGCACACGACAGATTTCCAGCTTTGGCAGAATGAGACGCTATGATTTAGAAACACCTCTAATTAATTATTTAATTCCACGTTTGTCCTTTGCTGGTTGCTCTCAATTATACTATTAATAATTATTTTACCGTAGGTACTTCCACAAAAAGGGATGACCATGGTTTTTATTTTACGGTTAAAATTTAGGCAAATACTAAAGGTCCAACTTTTTTGCTCAACAAAAGTTTAACTTTTGTCTTTTTTTTTTTTTTTTAAAAAAAAAACAAGATAAAAAATGAAAAAAATGTCTGAAGCAACTCTATCTATTTTTGCCTTTCTTTTATTTAGTATTTTTTTTAAAATGAAAAAATTATATTTTTTTTCATAATAATGACATTTTCTTTTAAAAAAAAGGACATTATTATGAAAAAAAATACCAATTTTCATTTTAAAAAAAAATACCAAATAAAAGAAAGACAAAAAATAGATAGAGTTGCTTCAGACATTTTTTTCATTTTTTATTTTTATTTTTTTTAAAAAAAAATAAGATAAAAGTTGAACTTTTGTTTGGCAAAAAAGTTGGGTCCCTATCGTACATCTAAAATTTAAGGTTGGTATATTTAATGATGCACATAATTTTGTATTATTTAAAAATATGCCAATATTTACTTTATATATATTATTATATAATTTATATTTACTAACTTTAAATTCTGATTATAAAATAAATTTGAAAAGAAAAGAATCATTGTAAAAAAAAAAAAAAAAAAATACAAGAGTTGAAGTAACTCTTATGGTTTAAACCCAGACGCAATGGAATAAGTAACATGCAACAATTAACAATACAGGTAACTATAACCTATTGTAATAATAAAAATTTCAACGCCAACAATCACATGCACAATATTTTTGTTGGCAAAGAGGAAATTCTTAAACCAAAGAAAAACTTCTCCGGAGCAACCAAACCCAGATTCAACTCTACTAAAAAAGAGAACAAATTACAAGCAACAGTAAAGCTTACAACTCCTTTGTAACTTTACCACGACAATTTGTAGGATGACCCACTCCTCACATGTCTCTCCTTAGTTGATTATTCTTCAGAGGGTGACCTCCTTATCGATTATTACCGGTAGACTTGAGTTCTAACTTTGGCTTGAATCCTCATCCAAGAATCTTCACACGAACAAATTCTTGGAATAACATTCAAGAACCCTGTGTAGTATCAAAGGTCTAAGGTGCCATTTCAATACTCTTTATGGAGGTTCTGAAAATTGTGTCCAATAGATGCATAAAAGCTAGCCTTGACGAGGTCTCAATTGGGTTTCAGTAGTGTCGATCCCGCTAGTGTCCCGGCGAGGTCCCGATCAGGTCTTGACAGGGTCTCGATGGTGGCCTAAGGAAGTCTTGGTGGGGTCCCGAATACGTTCCAATTAGATCCGTCGATTTAAGAATTAACAATAAAATGCTCAATCTCGAAAAATATTTTCTATAAATCATTTTATATCGAAACAAATAGAGTTATAGTGTATTTTTAGTTTCCTCCAATATCTCAATAGATTATGTCTCTACAATATTTAATTCCTTTTAAAGAAAGAGCTTGCTTTTACCCCCAATAAGATAGACATGCACCACATAAGAAGGCACGCTAAAGAATTAGATTGAGTCACCTAAGGGAAGTACAAAAATAAAAAGGAAATGAATGGTGAAGAAGGTAGCTGTTTTTAAGTTTTATCTAAAATTTTAAAGTATGAAAGAAAATTTGTGAACCATATAAATGAATATTAAGTTCTTAAATTGTGTATAGTCATATGTAAATCAACAGAATGGAAGGGAAGCATCATTGATATGATTTATATAATTCATGATACTTGCATGGGGAGTTAGTTTGTCACAAATATAATGCTAGCAAAAACTAAAGCAATGAATATCAAAAGAGTTGCAAAATAAAAGTGTGAGATTCAAGTGATAGAATATATAAAATTACTTGATTAATTAAATGTTGAATAACTTTGTCCCCTCTCACACAAAAGCTTTAAAAGTCAATTTCTAAACCAAACTGTATGAAAGGTCTTCCTTCTTATGTCTTTCATTCCCCACTATTTATTTATTTATTTATTTTTTTTTTTTAACTAAAAATACGAGAGATGAAAGAGAGATTCGAATTAGAAACCTCCACTTCATAAGGCGTGATTTCTAGCCGATTGAGCTACTCCTTGTAGAGATATTTAAGCTTTCTAATCTTTTGTTTGTGAAATTCTTTTCTAGAAACTAGTATCTAGTTTTTCAACATTTGGCAAATTTTGAAATCTCTGTTTCCTTTCTTCCTTTCTTCAATTAAAAAAAAATCAAAATCAAAATCAAAACACCCGATCTAAATTGTTATGCAAGATTCAATTCTCAATTTAGTCTTTCCATGAACCAAATTCTTTTCTTTCTTCTATAATAGAACAAGCATACAATATGCAGTTCTCAGCTGACATTGCCGAGGATATGTAGAAACGGAAATAAATATATCCCATTCTGCAGTAATCCTAGAAAACAACAAACTATGCTCAACTAGCCCACCATTATCACTTTCCTCAACATGGGTTGAGATTTTTTTTTTTTTTTTTTTTTTTTAAATAAACTTTTTTCTTTGTTTATTTTCCACAGTTTTCTTGGGTACCAAACACCTTCATTACAAAACAAAAATTAAACACGAAATTGAAGATTTATCAAAGAAAATGAAAACGAGTCCGGAGATCGAACCGTGGAGCGTACAAGAAAAGCCCAGAGACAAGAAACTTTTCGACAAAGTAACAATTAACGAGGCGATTGTTTTTTTGGATTGGAAAATTTTATTTTTTTGTCAAAAAAAATTAAGAGAAAATAATAATTTAAACGGTTTATATTAAAAATAATAAATAGAAATTTAAATTTTTTTCTATTCAAGTAAAAAAATCTATTTATTATTCAAACAAAGGGAAATCTACCATCGGTAAATCCCGAATTCCCTTTGTTTGAGTACTATCTCTTTCTAAATTTAAATTGTTTATATTAAAAATGGTAACTTCACTTTAAACTCTTGAATTATTAAATAATTTAAGAAGCTTCAAAATTTCAAAACCTCTTAATTTGGACCCTAAACTTTCAATGGCAATCAATTTAAACCCATCGTCAAATTTTAAACATTAAAAGTGAGACAATGATATTTATACTCCTGACTTTTTTTCTTTTCTTTTTTTTTTATATAAAATTTTAAATTTACCCCGAATTTCAAATTTTTTAAAAAAAAAAGTTAAAAAAAAAAAAAAATTATTGATGTTTTGGTCTTTTTAGGAGTAAACCAGGGCAGTTAACGGCTAAATCTAACAAAGGGGTTCAAATTGACTGCAATTGAAAGTTTAAGAATTCAAATTGAAAGATTTTGAAGTTTTTAGTAGCTTCTCAAATCGGATGATAATTCAAGGGTCTAAAATAAACTTATTCCTATTAAAAATAATACATATAAATTTAATTACTTTCACTATAAAATTATCTAGAAATTCTAAAAAATTATTATAGATCGACTGTACATGAACCCAGCCCAAACTGAACCCAGATTCTTTGCCTGCTAAACGACTCGTAGCACATGTTCCACGGTTTCGACTTCCCCTCTCTCTCTCTCCCCAACGACGGTGCTAGAAGTGCAGCCCATGAACCTGGAGAGCGCAGAGAGGGAGCACCACATGTTTCCCTGCAAATACGATGTCTTACGTTAACACCATTTCTCGTTATTGGTTTTTCTCTGAATTTTTTTTGACAAAATAAAATTTTCTAATCCCAAAAGCAATGGCCTCGTTCTTACTTCGTCGAAGAGTTTCGTCGTCTCTGGGCGTTTCTCGTACGCTGCACAGTTCGACCTCCGGACACTTGTTTTATTTTCCTTGATAAATCCTCAATTTCGTGTTAAAGTTTTGTTTTGTGTTTTATGATTTAGTTGAACGTGTTTGGTAGCCGAGAAAACTGTGGAAAATGTAAAGAAAGTAAGAAGTTTGTTTGTTTGTTTTATTTTTTATTTTTAAGTCAAAATTGATATATAATGGTGGCCTTAGTTGAGCATAGTTTGTTGTTTCCTGGGTTTACTGCAGAATGAGATTTCTTTCTGTTTCTACATATCCTTGGCAATTTCAGCTGAGAAGTATATTGTATCACTTGAATGATTGAATCTCACACTTTTATTCTGCAACTCCTTTGATATTCATTGCTTTCCTTCCATTTCGTTGATTTACATATGACTATATGCTATTTAATAACTTGATATTCATTTATATGGTTCAATATGCTATTTAATAACTTGATATTCATTTATATGGTTCAATATGCTATTTAATAACTTGATATTCATTTATATGGTTCAAGAGGACAAGATTTTCTTCCATACTCTTAAATTTTGGGTTAAACGCACATTACCATGTGGTTTAACAACTTTATTTTTTTTTTTACCTATGTTTCGATTAGTATTGTAGACACTACAAAAAATTAAATTTTTTTTTTGACGGCCCGTTAGTGACGTGTCAAGCCTGATGACACGTCACTAACGGTTAGTGATGTGTCATTAGCAACGTGTGTGGCATGTGAAAAAAGGTGGGTGTAACTAATAGGACTTTAGTAATGTTTCAATTTGTGACACGTTACCATTTGGTGACGTGTCACAAATCAACACGTTACTAAAATATTAGTAACGTGTCAATTTTTGATACGTCACCACAAAAATTGACACATTACTAATGTTTTAGTAACGTGTTAATTATGCCACATCACTAAATGGTGACGTGTCAAAATTGACACGTTCCTAAACTTTTTTTATGACGTGGCAATAGAGCAAATCAATTCTCTGAAGAAACAGCCACATAAAACACAAAAATTCTGATAGTTGGCGTCGCATATGAAGAGAAGGAATCCTTAATGAAGTAAATCACGGCTAAAAACTCTAGAAGGAACCAGATTTGTTTGCTTTACCCTCTAATTCTACATAAAGAAGCCATACGAACTCAAGAGGGAGGGAGAGACATACGGAGAAGAGCAGAATTTGGCAGGAGGAGGAGTTCTTTCCCCATTCGGTCCGTTAGTTTATTTTACTTTGCTTTGTTTAATGTTTAGCACCTTAGTTATGGAATTTATTTCCATGATTATGAGTGGCTAATCTTTTTAGCTAGGACAATGGGTTAAGCCTAGCATTTTTATTATGTATTCTTGAGACTATTTTAATTGTTCTTCATAGATTAATGATTGAATTTTGGAGATGTTTTTGATTTGATGATACATTCACGTGACAAGTTTATTTTGATTCATTATGATTTTTGTTTATATCAAATGTTTACTTTGTTTGATTTGTTATGATTCAAAAATATAGTGAATGCTTAACATTGTTATTAGAATCAAATTCTCAACAAATCCATGTCCAATCTACTTTATATTTGATTAATGCTTTATTGATCAATCTTCCAATTAGGAGAGTTAATTCTTTTCCTATTTGAGTAAAAAAAGAAATGTCTCAAGAATATGTAATAAAATGCTAGATGGATCCTTGAAGCTCTAGTGTTTTTACCTTAATTTATTGTACATAAGTTAGTCTTGTTAATTTAATCACTCAATTGCCCCACTTTTTAGTGGAAAACCAAAATCAAATCTTTTTAATTTTCTGCACAATAATAGTAACTTTACATAGTGTTTTACTATTCCCTGTGAATCGATCTCATACTTACTGAAAATTTATTACTTGTGATAGCCTGCATTTGGATTTGCACTCTTTTTGGCATTGCTAGTTTAATTTATGTTATTTTTTTTATTTTTTATTTTTTATTTTCCTTCTTTTATTATTATTTATTTATTTATTATTTTTTGAATGCAAGGGTGGAGAAATCCTTTATCAGGTGTATACCAAAGATCATTTTGCTCGCCATTGGCTGGAACTTTTATTTCATCATGTTGTGACATTAGGGACAATGTAAGTTTTAGGTTGGGGGGAGGAGCTTGATTTCTGATATATGTTGCTTTATTATTATTATTATTATTATTATTATTATTTTGTTTTATTTTCGTCCTTTTGTTTTTACAGTTTGTATTTTATTTTATTTTATTTTTAAATGTTGTTCTTAAGAATGGGCTAAACTATAACAGTGATTTGCATTTCATTGGCAAGTTTGAAATTATGAACACATGATCATTACGTTAGGCATCCAAGTTTTGTTACTAATTTTTTGGCAAAAGACTCACTTGTTTTGATTTGAACTTATCACAAGCACATTAACACATATTCTGTGAGGTATGAAAGCAATTTTGTTTATCTTGAGATTTGTTGATGGATTTATTGGATGGATAATCTTAGCATAATATATATATATATATATATATATATATATATATATATACACACAAAAATGATCATTTTAAGTTTTTCACTGAATAACCAGATATCTTACCTCATTAAGTAGTGAGTGTTCACGTAAAAATGTGAGAAATTTGGATTGATTGATAACCTAGCTAGTTTGGCTTCGTACCCTTTTTTACTCGAGTTAATAAGCTCATAGGGGTGTTTTTACACCTAATGCCCTAAAGCCATCTTGTTTAGGAGTCATTGGCCTAACACTCGTTATATGGGTCAATTAGAAAGCTTAAAGGAGTTAAGCATTGCACAGCCTACAAAAAAATTTAAAAAATTTAAAAGATTTATTATGTCTTGATTGTTTAATTTGATAGGAATTCCTACAAATTTTGAGGTTTGAACCGTTTATTTTAAAGATCAAATCTTAGTTTCACTTTGCACTAATCAAAACAAGTGATGTCTCAATTGTTAATTTATGAGTAATTTGACTTTGGATTTCTTAAAGATTTCAAAGATAGAGTTTATATTTTTAAGCTTGCTTATGAATAAAAAAATCATTGTTTTTGTGAACATTCATTCCTTTTAATAATATAATACTGACAATGTTTGTGGGTATCATTTCTGTTAAACCATCACGAGACTAATCTTGTCCACTAGAGATGCCTAGAGGTTTAAAAGGCTTATTGCATATGCTAAATACAATCGTATATCCCACGAAAAATGACTTATGTTGTATGTTTTCATTTGTTTTTAGTTTTGTATTGCCAAGAACTAGCAATAAGCAGAATTTGGCAAAAGGAGTTCTTTCCCCATTCGATCCATTAGTTTATTTTACTTTGCTTTGTTTAATGTTTAGCAGCTTATGGAATTTATTTCCATGATTATGCGTGGCTAATCTTTTTAGCTAAGGCTATGGGTTAAGCCTAACATTTTAATTGTGTATTCTTGAGTTTAATTGTTCTTCATAGATTAATAATTGGATTTTAAAGATGTTTTTGATTTGATGATACTTTCATGTGACAAGTTTATTTTGATGTATTATGATTTTTGTTTATATCAAATGCTTACTTTGATTTGTTATGATTCGAAAATATAGTGAATGCTTAATTTATTGTAACGTTGTTATTAGAATCAAATTCTCAACAAATCCATATCCAATCTACTTTATATTTGATTAGTGCTTTATTGATCAATCTTCCGATTAGGAGAGTTAATTCTCTACCTTTTTGAGTAAAAAAAGAAATGTCTCAAGAATATGTAATAAAATGCTAGGCAGATCCTTGAAGCTCTTGTGTTTTTCCCTTACTTTATTTTAAATAAGTTAGTCTTGTCCCAATGTTTTGAGTTCTAGATATGCATCAGTTTGTATCATTCTTTACCTCATGATGCAGTTTCACCCTTCTTCCCCTTATTTCTTTACAGATATAAAAAAAAAAAAAAATTTAAAAAAAAATAATAATAATAATAATAAAATTAAAAAAAAAAAAAAAAAAAAAAGGTTGGTTTTGAGAGATTTTGTTGTCTTGGAGTAGGTTTTGATAAATTTTGGTATGTTTTTCAACTGGAGGGGCTGTTTCACGGTAGCCATTGGAACCCATTGACAATGATGAAGCTTTTTCTCTTCATTGACAAGTGTGCGTGTGTTTAAAACAGATGGGGGTATTTTGGGTAAGCGACTTTGACTGACGGAATGGCCGAATTGCAAAACTTTGGCAAATTTGGAGAGTGAATTGCAAAAATTGAAACATTTGAGGTTAAGTTGAAAATGACCCCAAACTTTGAGGGGTAAAATGTAATTTTTCCTTAATTTAATTACTCAATTGCACCACTTTTTAGTGGAAAACCAAAATCAAATCTTTTTAATTTTCAGTACAATAATAGTAATTTTATATAGTGTTTTACCATTTCCTGTGGATCGACCTCGTACTTACCAAGAATTTATTACTTACGATAGCCTGCATTTGGGTTTGCACTCTTTTCGACACAGCACCAACCAGGGCGAGATGTTGGATCACTGTTTCGTGGTTTCACGTATGTGGAGTTGCCCTTCATATATAGATGTACCTTATTTCTTCTGAATACGGAGAGAGACTGTGGGACCGTTGAGTAGTCCACCTGGAGTTATTCTTGGGACATAGTCCCCGGGTTACCGGGGACTCTCCGATGCTTAAGTCAGTATTAGTGTATGGAACTCATAATGGAAAAATAAATAATGAAATAATTTGGAGCTAATCACCTTTATTCATCTTGTTTCTTGCCTTTGAAGCTTCTGATTTGGTTCCTTTCGCTGAGGATGTAGGTAATGACATAGTATACAACTCATACTTGAGGGGTTTTTGATGGCACCTTCTTAAGTTGGCTTTGTCCAACCTTCTTTTTATCATCTTGAAGATCGTTTTATTAGTTGCTTCAGCTTGCCCATTGGCCAGGGTGTGTGCGGGTGAAGAGTAATACTCAGCTGTGAGCACCAGTCTCTGAAGGCCGGGTTAGCAAACCGGCTCAATTATATTTAATTACTCAATTGCACCACTTTTTAGTGGAAAACCAAAATCAAATCTTTTTAATTTTCTGTACAATAATAGTAATTTTATATAGTGTTTTACCATTTCTTGTGGATCGACCTCATACTTACCAAGAATTTATTACTTACGATAGACTGCATTTGGGTTTGCACTCTTTTCGACGCAGCACCAACCAGGGCAAGATGTTGGCTCATCACTGTTTTGTGGTTTCACGTATGTGGAGTTGCCTTTCATATATAGATGTACCTTATTTCTTTTGAATACGGAGAGAGACTGTGGGACCGTTGAGTAGTCCACCTGGAGTTATTCTAGGGACATAGTCCCCGGGTTACCGGGGACTCTCCGATGCTTAAGTCAGTATTGGTGTATGGAACTCATAATTCAAAAATAAATAATGAAATAATTTGGAGCTAATCACCTTTATTCATCTTGTTTCCTGCCTTTGAAGCTTCTGATTTGGTTCCTTTCGCTGAGAATGTAGGCAATGACATAGTATACAACTCATACCTGAGGGGTTTTTGATGGCACCTTCTTAAGTTGGCTTCGTCCAACCTTCTTTTTATCATCTTGAAGATCGTTTTGTTAGTTGCTTTAGCCTGCCCATTGGCCAGGGTGTGTGCGGGTGAAGAGTAATACTCAGCTGTGAACACCAGTCTCTGAAGGCTGGGTTAGCAAATCGGCTCAATTATATGCCCTCTAAAACGAACCGAGCTAGGATTGCCAAAACTCAGTTCGGCTCGTTTCATTTACACCCCTACATGTAACTTTAATATTGAAAGTTTACAAATCACAATTTATCCTTGAATCAATCTTTTGACCAAGCACCTACATTCTCTTATCTAACAACTTGAAGTGACCTTTAATAAAGAATTGATCAAATCTCTAGTGTTTCGTTACACTTAGTTCCATTAAACACTTAAGCTGAAATTTCCATTTTGTTCATCAGTAATAATTCTTACTAATTACTTCAAACAGTAACATTGATCATACCTATACAACTTCAACCTCAAAATAAAGTAATGTAGCAAAAATTCATTTGGTCTTGTTTTGCTAAATACATCAATGGCCAAAACCACCGCTCAATATATCCATACAGCAAAAATTTACAGCTATTAACTTTCATAATCAGTAATTAAATTCTAAAAATCATCAATTGCTTATCATCACTTACCAAAATTTTTATCTTAAAGATTGTATCACCTAATTGACCAAAATTGATATTCTATCAGAATTTACAGACTTCAATACTCATACTAGCTACAAAACATCCAACAATTTCTATGGTCATTTATTGATACTTTTCTGATCATCAAAGTACTTTAATCAAATCCTAGCACCTTAAGCTTAAACATTTTCAGCAACTAAAAGTAAATATTCTTTCCATCTAGCAAAACGGATCATGCATTAAATCTTTAATCCATATAGTTCTTAAGTCTTCTAACTATAAACTTTCTTGAGTGGCAAGAGTAATCCATCCATTCTCTCTCTCTTCCGATCCTATTCTCCTCCTACTCTCATGCTCCGGCTTCCTACTACGTAAAAGCCTACAGAATATTATAACCTTAGCTCTGATATCGCAACTGTCACACCCCAATCCCAAAAAGGGACCATGGCGGAGATTATGTGTTCTCAAATGTGTAGTATAAATTTTTTTAACTCATAAATTGATTCCAAAAATTCACTTAATACCTTTTATTGAATAATTCCTAGTTGGGTATCACATCAACCAAATGTTAATGCAACTAAGTGTAGAAGATGACCTATGTCTAAACACACCATGAGTAACACCAATGCAAATCATTAACCTTAAACTTATAAACCTGAGTTTAAATAAGGAAAAATCAATGAGACTAATGCAATCTAAGACTAAGTGAAACACATCCTAAAAACATGGGGAACCAATAAATTAAACAATACAAATGAATGCAATTGATGCAAGTAAAATGACTAACTTTTCATTGGAGCATTTTATCAAACAAGTGGTATGCATTATGAAGAGTGAAAGATGCAAAATAATATAACTTGTGCGAAACATTCCCAAATACATGAGGAAAATCAGTAATGTAACACAAACCATCTTTTCAAAGCAGATACTCAAGTTGATCATGCGAAAATTTTAAGGAAAAAGATGCAATGCACATGAAATACCATAACTCAAAATACACATAAAAACTTAAGCAAAAATGTGGAACAAGGAAGTAAAAAATTCAAAGAATGAGATGAAATTTATCTTGTGAGTTGATCATGCGAAAATTTTAAGGAAAAAGATGCAATGCACATGAAATACCATAACTCAAAATACACATAAAAACTTAAGCAAAAATGTGGAACAAGGAAGTAAAAAATTCAAAGAATGAGATGAAATTTATCTTGTGAGTTGATCATGCGAAAATTTTAAGGAAAAAGATGCAATGCACATGAAATACCATAACTCAAAATACACATAAAAACTTAAGCAAAAATGTGGAACAAGGAAGTAAAAAATTCAAAGAATGAGATGAAATTTATCTTGTGAAAAAGGGGTTAACAATCAGGTTGGAGAACCATCACTTACAAACGTGACCTTTCGATCCCATTTGAACATGATACCAAAAAATTTGTAGAAACCAGCGCAAAAAATTTGAAAAATAACACCGCTTTCTACAAATTTTAAGGCACCAAAACAATTTATACCCGACCTGATGCATCAAGATAATTTTTCACAACATATCAAGAAACATTTGATGATTAATGAAATAAAATCATGTAGAAGATCAAATTGTGTTAACTTTAGATGCAATCAGATTTCAAAAGATTGATGGATTTCAATTCACACACAGTGCAGTCATAGAATTTAACAATTAAACAACGCTTGCATGCCGTGTGTAAACAGTTTCCAACCAGACCTTAGATTTATGAGATTGTTAAGCTTTTCACCACTAGTGTATGATAATACATTTTAAAGCCCGAAAATCCAATCGAGCTCTAGGACCTAGGAGCACTTTATACGTTGTCTTTCAACGTTGTGTCCCCAAACAGCACTAGGCACTATAAATGGTGATCCTAGTCCATTATTGTTCGACTTTTTCCGCAATGAATGAACAATGACTCTTTCTATAAGGACATCAGATTTAAATCTTTGACAAGCAATTAATGTAAACCTTTTTGGTGTTTATTTTTTACACCTTTTTGATTTATTTTTTTTTACACCTTTTTGGTGTTTTTTTTTGTACACCTTTTTGGTGTTTCTTATTGCATGTGTACCATATAGTGAGTAGGGTAACACACTAAATTATAAGCCCTAGGTTCAACTAGGCCATGATTGATTTGGTCCTATAAAATGTATTATCTCCACCAATGACTTTGCTTACCAAGAACTCATAGGACAGCATATTAACAAGTCGGAATTCTTAGATGCACGAACATTGCAAGCATAATTTAAATGTTTAATACCATTTATGCACACAATAACATGCAGATCCATCACAAAAAATAATCCTCAAGCATAAGTCACGCAAAATGAACTAATGCATAATTTAAGAACATTAAGCACAAATGCAACCACGTGTGAATACAAAAGTAAGACCCCCAATTTTTTTTTTCTTCTTTTCAAAACTGAAAATCAAATAAAAAATAGTGAAAAAAAACTAAGCAAAGATTTAAAAGCAATGCAATAATATATATATATATATATATATATATATATATATATATATAATTTTTATTTGAAAAAAAAAAAAAAAAAACCAAAACTGAAATGAAAATCGGATTAATGCACCAAATGTAAAAGACAAAACAAGCAACAACAAAAATATGACTTATATATTACTTATCAAAAAAAGTAATATGACTTATATATATATATATATATATATATATATATATATATATATATATATATATATATTTTTTTATTAAACGCAACAATGTAATGAAATGACAAACAAAAAAAAAAGCAGAAAATATATATATATATATATATATATATATATATATATATATATATATATAATTTTTTTATTAAACGCAACAATGTAATGAAATGACAAACAAAAAAAAAGCAGAAAATATGAATATGCAAAATGTTTTATGAATGACATATGTACCTAAATTTTTTAATTTTTTTATTAAACACAACAATGTAATGAAATGACAAACAAAAAAAAAAAGCAGAAAAATATATATATATATATATATATATATATATATATATATATATATATATATATATATATAATTTTTTTATTAAACGCAACAATGTAATGAAATGACAAACAAAAAAAAAAGCAGAAAATATGAATATGCAAAATGTTTTATGAATGACATATGTACCTAAATTTTTTACTTTATAAGAAAATACCTTGCTTCATTCGCTGCAATTGTCTAACAACATGCTCCATTCGCTGCATTTGTCTACCAGCATGCCCCAAGGTACCTGCATGTTTAAAACCATTCAATCAAAAAAACAATAAAAATTCAGACTGAGTAATTTAGAGGAAAAATAAAGCACCTCATATTAATCCCAGATATCTAACATGGGAGGGGGCAGACGTGCCATCGGCAACTCTCTCCCTCCAATACCATCAACCCAGCCCTTCTCTCTCCCGCCCATTGTTTGATTTTTTTTGTTTCGTTTTCGAATTTTTGAAACTCATCAGTGGCCGGAGAAGGTGATTTTGGGGTGTTTGGCTGTGGAATCCGTGCTCTCACCGGAAACAGAGGATGGGTTTTGGTAGTTTCTGGGCCTAACGTCTTTTAAGATTTCAAGGAATTACGGTGACTGGAAAAATGGGCAGAAGATGGTAATTCTTGGATTAGAAGAACAACTTAGACAATTTGTCATCCGTTGGACTCTTCAAATATTCAATTTATAATTCGGCATGAACGACCCTCGGGTTGGAAATCAAGGCCCGCAACAACTTCGACAAGTGAGCAATCAATTCCTAATAATTCAAAGATTCAACGGAATCCTATTATAAAGAAGGAGTGATCTTTGTCCTATTTCCCTAAAACTTCGCTCTCAGATGCGTTTTAGGAAGAAGGTTAGAGCAGAAGAGATTCATCGAGGAAGGGTTAGTGCTGTCAAGACAGCAGATGAATGGTGTGTTGATCTATAAGTTGCTTCTTGGACTGAAATTTGCTAACGGGTGCATAGTCGGCTTTACTGTGTGTGATAAACACCAATGAACCGAGAGGGGAGAAGGCTAAGCAAGAGAAAGAGAAAGAGAAAGAGAAAGAAGTGAATATCTATATATATATATATATATATTTGAAGAAAGCAAAATAATACCATTTAAAGAAAGCAAAATAATACCATTTAAAGAATATTTTTTCCAAAAAGAAGTGCGCGAAAACCAGAAGACATACTTGTGCTTGTTCTCCCCCACTTGCTCGCGGTATCCGATGGCGGGCCTTCGGTCCAATGCCGGGAAGTGAGAGCGAACGATTACCGCGGCTCCGATGTTCAGGACACCGTGTATTCTTCCAGAGGGGCGGCGGATATGGACCGCGGAGAAGGAGGGGATGCTCGAACCGGATAGGACGGCGGGCGGTAAGTTGCTGGCGAGGAACCGTACGGTACCAACCATATGGTGGCGAAGGTAACCGACGGCATAGATCTCGATGGAGACGGCTGAGGTCTCACTGGAGAGAAACTCCGGGCTGACACTGAAGAAGAGCCTGTCGTTCCAGGTTGGGTTCTCGCCGCCGACCCGGTCGGTTCGGGTCTTGACCTTGTGGCTGGGGTCGACCCAGACTACTGCGTAGGTTTGCATTCGGCGTAGATTGGCGGAGGGGGGTTTGAGATTCTGCGCTGAGATCAAATTAATCTCCAAGGCAAGCATGGGCTTTCTCGTCATTGTTCCGGCAGAATCCACCGCTGTGGCTTCATGAAAGAAAGATTTCACGAATCAGTGTAAGATTTCATACTTAAAACATAGCAAGAAAATCTAAAGGAGTCTAAAGAATAAAGAAAGAAAATAACTACGTACATCAGCTCCTGTTAACTCGATGAACAAGAAAAACCATGGGAGAGAGATGAACGAGAGGGAGTGAGAGATTACCCTTAAAATTCTACTGATTTTGGTAGCCGGAAACTGCAAGCGGCGACGAGAGACGAGAGAGAGAGAGGCGGCGACGAGAGAGAGTAGAGAGTCGGCTGATGAGTGAGACTGTGAATATATATTATATACGATTAAGTCGGTGGTTTTGATTTAAAATCAAAACCACGTCGTTGTGATTTCAAGTAAAACGATGTCATTTAGTTTATTCGGTTCGGTTATCCGAAACCACCCCTACTTGGGACATCGAGTCAACTGGACCATGTTGTTTCAAAGGTTTGGAGATTGGGTGGACTGGACATGAGCCCAGCCCAAACTGAACCCAGATTCTTTGCTTGCTAAACGACTCGTAGCACATGTTCCACGGTTTCGACTTCCCCACTCTCTCTCCCCCAACGACGGCGCTAGAAGCGAAGCCCACGAACCCCGAGAGCGCAGAGAGGGAGCACCGCATGCTTCCCTTCGAATACGATGCTTACGTTAACACCTATTTCCCGCTATTGGTTTTTCCCTGATTTTTTTTGACAAAAAAATAAAATTTTCCAATCCAAAAAGCAATGGCCTCGTTCTTACTTCGTCGAAGAATTTCGTCGTCTCTGGGAGTTTCTCGTACCCTCCACGGTTCGACCTTCGGACCCTCGTTTCATTTTCTTTGACAAATCTTTAAATTTCATGTTAAAGTTTTTTTTTTTTCTTTTTTTCTTTTTTTCTTTTTTTCTTTTATGATTTAGTTGAAGGTGTTTGGTACCCGAGAAAACTGTGGACAATATAAAGAAGAAAGAAGTTTGCTTGTTTGCTTCTTTTTTTTTTTTTTTTTTTTTTTTTTTTTTTAAAGTCAAACTAATTTGAGGAAATTGATAATAGTGGGCTTAGTTGAGCAGTTTGTTGTTTTCTCGGTATACTGCAGAATGGGATTTATTTTTGATAGTTACATAAAAACTTATTGTTGTGGGTTTTGAACTAGTTGTGTTGTTTTGGAGTTTTTCTCAGTCCCTTTCTCTCCATTGTGTAGCAGGAAATATGGAGCCCATTTGGCAGCACTTGGAATTGAGGATTGCAGCTTTAGTTACCATTTCTTGTGCAACGAGAAAGTACAGCAGTTGTGCTGGTACCACGAAGTTTGACTTTACAGATCTCACGTAAGAAATGTGGCTCACAACTACCGATATAGTGTTATCTTCACTTGAGAGAGAAAAAAATACCTTTGCCTTTGTAATGTAATAATTTTGTACATGAAAATTCTATAGACTGAAACTACATAATACATGTCTGAGTTCTTGGATATCACGACCTTTTGGTTTGCTCTAGCATAGCATTCGAAATGATTTTATTTATCTATTTTTTGTTATGCATATGAGACAGAATTGCTATGTTGTTCGGTTAGGTTAATCATTCTATTCCTTATTTTTGTTTCTATTTTAGTGATATGGATACAAAATCATGGGGCTTGACATTATATGGGATTAGTAACTATCTGGTCTTTACATCTTCTGATAAAGCTAACATTCTTCAAAGTAGAACAACCCCTCAATGAAGTCAATGAAATCATATCTTTGAATTAACCAAAAATATGTTCCTCATTCTTCCTCGTTCTGACACCAGAACAACCTCTCAATCCTCACTTTTGCATCTGTGTGTGTTTGTCTCTGTGTATGCGTTTGCTTGCGCATAGTCTTTGGAGTAGTTCTTGGGGCCATTGATCATAAGGACTTTCGTCCTATTAGTCTTGTAAGTGGAGTTTACAAGATTATTGCTAAAGTCCTTGCCAATAGGTTGAAAAGGGTCGTCAAGAAGATTGTTTCGAAGCCCCATAATATTTTTGTTAGAGGTAGGCAAATCCTTGATTTTGCACTTATTGCTAATAAATGTAAGGATGGTCGGATTAGATATGGTGAGTCAGGGTTGCTCTGTAAGCTAGATATTTTTTTTTTTTTTGTTGATAAGTAAAGATATATTAAGAAGCTAGATATTGAGAAGGCCTATGATCATGTCAATTGGAATTTCTTTACTTGTTGAGGATGTGTGGTTTTTGGGGAGAAATGGCCTCTTGGATAATGTTTTGTGTTTCTCTGGCGCGCTTCTCCGTTTTGGTGAATGGCAATCCGTTTGGTTTCTTCAGTAGCTCCCGTCATCTTAAGCAGGGAGATCCTTTGTCACCTTTTCTCTTTGTTATTGTTGTGGAGGCCTTAAGTAGAATGATTTTTGCAACTATTGATGGGGTTTTCTTTCAGGCTTTTTTGTGGGGTTTAAGGAGGTTAATATCTCAAACCTCTTGTTTGCATATGACACTTTGGTTTGTTGTGTGGCTAAGCTTGGCCACCTTCACTATCTCCGTGCTTTATTTTTATGCTTTGAAGCTGTCTCAGGATTAAAGATTAATCTAGCTAAATCAGAATTGGTTCCTTTGAATACTGCTGAGAATGTGTATGGGTTGGTTGGCATTTTAGGTTTTGGGGTTTCTTCTTTGCCTATGAAGTATCTTAGTCTCTCGTTGGTGGGGGCCTCCTCCTATAAGGCCAAGTCTATTTGGGACAGTGTTATTGAAAACACTAGATCGGTGGTTGGCTAGTTGGAAAAAGATGTATTTGTCTAGGGCGATATCAAGAGCACCTTTTCCAATTTTCCTACGTATTTTATGCTCCTTTTCCCTCTCCTAGTGGGTGTTGCAAACCGTATAGAGAAGCTTTTACAAGATTTCTTATGGGTGGCTAGGCCAAGAGTTCAAATTTCACCTGGTAAGTTGGTCCAAGGTCTGCTCTACAATCTTTGAGGGAGGATTGGAGGTTCAAAATGTGTAGATGTTCAATCGTGCTCTTGGAGGAAAATGGTTATGGCACTACATGCGTGAGAGAGAGGCTTGGTAGAAAGTTGTCGTGAACACTAAATTGGCAGTTCGTGGGGCGGGTGGTGTTCTAATGGACCTGTTGGGGTGTATGGGTGTGGTTATAAAAGAATATTAGGAGGGCTTGGGGGGTTTTCAAGTCATATTAGATTTAAGGTAGCAGTTGGCTCTAAGGTTAGATTTTGGCATGAACTGTGGTGTGGGGATAAAGTTCTAAAGGAAGCCTTTCTAGATTTATAGAGTATTGCTTACACAAAGGATGCCTTTGTAGCGGCCCACTTGGTGCTTTTGGGTGACTCTAATAAGTGGAACGTTAACTTTGCTAGACCAACTCATGACTATTTTTTTTTTCTAAGCAGAGCAACTCATGACTAAGAGGTGGATATCTTTGCCTTGTCTTTCAGCTTGTTGTATTCAATTAGCAGCAGACGAGAAGGTGAAGACAAGCTTTGGTCCCTCTTCAAAACATGGTTGTTCAATGTCAGATCTTTCTATAGTGTCCTAGTTTGTATTGATGGCTCTCCTTTCCCTTGGAAGAGTATTTGGTGGATTAAGGCTCCTTAGAGGGTGGCTTTCTTTGCTTGGTTGGAGGCCTTAGGAAGGATCCTTGTTATGGACAATCTTAAGAGGCCATTGTAATTAACAAGTGTTGGATGTGTAAGAGGACTATGGAGTCTGCATACCATCTTCTTCTCCATTGTGAGGTTGCTTGCACCTTATGAAATGTTTTTTTTTTTATTGGGCGCTTTGGCTGTCTTGAGTTATGCCTAGCTGATTAGTTGGCTTCTTTGCTTATTGGTGGACTGTTGGTAGCACTCGGAGTGCAGTTGTGTGGAAGATGATGTCTCTCTGGCTCTTATGGTGCCTTTGAAGGGAAAGAAGGATAGAAATTTTGAGGACCGTGATTGAACGTTGGTGGAGCTTGAGTCCTCTTTCTTCTATACTTTTTCTTTGGATAACTTCATTTATTTCTCCCTTGGTGCTTAGTTATCCTGATTTTCTAGTTTTTTTTTTTCTACTTCTAGCTAGCTAGGTGTTTTCTCTTGTATATTTTTTATGTACCTGAGGCGCCTTATGCTTTTAATGATATTTCAATTCCTTATAAAAATAAAAAATAAAAAAATAAAAAATAAAAAAGTTGGATTCTGACTAAGCCTTTTTTCCAATGTTCTAATAGATGTCTTATCCACATACTTAAGTCATAGGATATCAGTAATTCTTTTCTTTATGCTTATGCTAATTGTGAATGCAATATTTTCTTTTACCATCATAGAATCCTCACAACGGAGTTTTTGATTTATTTTAGTCGTCCACATACATGGTACCCAAATGCTCGAAGGAAACATCGCAAGGTTTTCCTGCATATGGGTCCCACAAATAGTGGTAAAACATACCATGCTCTGAAGCAACTTGAGTCGAGTTCATCTGGTAAATTCCTTACCAAATCCTCTTAGTAAAAGAATTAAGAGAGAGTATTATAGCTGTATGTAAACTTCTTAAGCATCTGTCATTACTGTGCAGGTATATACTGTGGTCCATTGAGATTGTTGGCTTGGGAGGTGGCTAAACGGTTGAACAAGGCAAAAGTCCCTTGTGATCTCATTACGGGACAAGAAAGAGAGGAAGTTGATGGTGCAGAACACAAGGCTGTGACAGTTGAGATGGCTGATGTAACATCAGACTACCATTGCGCTGTTATTGATGAAATTCAGGCATGCCCTTGGTTTATCTGGAGACTTACTTCCTGCATATTTTAGCAAGTTCATCAGCATTTGGATGCTGTTAATTAAATTCTATATAAATGTGAAATTAGTTAAAGTGCGCACCTTGATGCAAATGATCTAATTTCTATAGTTTGTAGATGGGAATCAGCCAATTATTGGAAAGGTTAGGGTCTGCTATAAAGCATCACGACATTGATTTAAATCATGTACAATTGTATTTAAAAGATTTCTCCTATTTAATGAAATATTCCTCCTATTTAATAAAAGGGAGTCTGTTTTCATGTTATAACAATACTTTGATTCAATATCTTTGCTTTGCTTATTTTACCATCACAGTTATAAGAAGTTTCTTTGAACATCATGTTGGTCAATTATATGTTTGAAGATGAGGCCTAGATGGAACTTCTTTTTGATAAGAATCCTAGATGGAAATTCTTGGTGAAGTAATATTGGTCCAGAGAACCCCAAGTTTTTGGACTATGTGGCTTTGTCTTTATCAGTGTTGTTTTATATAAATAAAAGCTTATGAATTTTCTGTAGGTACTTATATTTTGTGGTTATTTATATTCATATTCTTATTATCTTCCTTCCTCAGATGTTGGGATGTAGGACAAGGGGTTTTTCATTTACTCGTGCTTTATTAGGAATCTCTGCTGATGAGCTTCACCTTTGCGGAGATGCAGCTGCTGTTCCCCTTATCCAGGAAATACTCAAAGTGACAGGTGATGAGATTGAGGTAATAATCTGTTTAATGTAATCTTGAGTCAAAATTTACTTGTTTTAGTTCATAAAGGATATATTAAACCTACTTTACCACTTCCGTAAATAGATGAGAACTTTTTTTTGTGGATTTGAAATAATTGATTTGAAGTGGCATATTTACAAATTCTTCTATTGTCTAATGTCCATATAGAGTTCGCTTTCTTTCATTGTTCAAAAGAGAAGATAGAATGAAATTGAGAAGCCTATTGTAATGTGACTTTTTGTTTTTCTTTTGGTCTTCTGCTATCCCCCCCACCCACCCCCCCCAACACCCATCACTCTCCCATGCTGCCATCTCTCAAATTTATTGGTTCTCTGTTGAATATCTTTAAAAAAGAAAGTAACTTTTTCTCTCTTTTTTCTTAATGATAATTTAAGTTTGTTGTTGGTACGAAACTTTTTTTCTTTCTTCTTTTTAGATGTATTCATTCTGTTTACCTGCATTGGACTAAAATGAACCTGAAATTCTTCTGCAACAAAGTTTAGGGAGCACTTTTTGGTTTCCATAGCAGCTTCTCTTGAAGTAGTCATAATTCTGTAAATTGTCTTTGATTAACCAATATCCTCAGACGTTTATGTTTGGGTATACAAATGGTAATGTGCCGATATCATTCTATATTTTCTAATTCACAATGCCCCTCCCATCCACAAGTCTACCATTATGTGGCTGTAAGTTGTATGCTAATGTTGTGGTGTTTGTATCATGTTACTGATTGGAAAACCTTTTTTTATTGTATATGCCATACAATAGGTTCATTATTATGAGAGACTTTCACCACTAGTTCCATCAAAGGTCCCTCTTGTTTCCTTCTCTCATATACAAACAGGCGATTGTATTGTAACCTTTTCGCGTCGTGAGATATACAGATTAAAGGTCAGTAGTTACTTCTCTTTTGTTTCTACTTTTATCGTTATGTTCTGTTCCCTTGTTTTCTTTCTTGTTTAATCCCACTTGACGTGGGTTTAATTATCTTGTCCTGAATCATTATTTTTTCTTGTCTAAATTTTCTTGTTGCAATGATATATTTGCAGTGACCATGAGCCTATCCAGCTATCTTACAATTTATTTATTTATTTACCTATCAAAAAAAAAAATATTTATTTTGTTTTTCTTTTTGTGTGTATTTAGATGGAAAGATATGTTCTTACCCACCCCCCCCAAAAAAAAAGGATGAAAGAAAAAATGAGTAGAATGACCATGTGGGCGGAAGCTGTGAAATTATTCTAAGCTGTTGCCATGTTGATTTGGTTCATTTTATCTTAATAAAGCAATTTTCCAAACTATGATCAGATCTAACGTCTGATCCACATGAGGCTTACAGGCTTGGGTAAAATTACCTGTATAAAATACATGACTTTTGCTACATGGTTAAATGGAGACAGTAGATCATGTCTTTTTATAAGTAGAAACAGTAGATCATGTCAGAATGGTGATCCTAATGGAGGACACATGATTGAGGCATGGAGCATTCTGGAAAGATGTTTGGGAGTTACAAAATGGGCTTTAAGCTGGTACTGGTAATGGGTGCAGAATTTGATTTGAACATACCATCAAACTCATTATGGTTCATTAGTTTCAGTTGACAGACTTGTTAAGAGTTATGATTGGAGTTGGATCATGAGCAAAGTAATAAAAGGTAAAAGCTATTTATTTTTCTTTTTTCTTTTTTTCTTTTTGATAAGTAATTCAATCTTATTAGAAAGCGCAAAGGAACACAACCTAAGTATACATGAAGTATACAAGAGAGACACCCAACTAGGAAGAAGAAGAAAAAAATAAGAAATTCTAAAATATTAGAAAAGTGAGAACTGTTGAAAGCAGTCATCCACCCATAAAGGGTTTTGAACAACATAGCTTTTAACTCAACTTCAGTTCTCTCATAATCTTCAAAATTTTGGGTATTGCATTCTCTCACAATCTTCAAAATTCTGAGTATTGCGTTTTCTCCAAATACACCACATCAAGCAAAGGGGAACAGTCCTCCAAACTTCTATATTATGGTGGTGACCAACCTGGCCTCTCCAACTAGCACACGTTGGGGCATTGCCCACTCCATTCGGAAAAGACAAATTAATACCCACAAATCTTTAGCTACTTCGCAGTGGAGTAGAAGCTGATCAATAGATTCCCTGGTCTTCTTGCTCCATGCAACACTATTCTTTTTCTGAATTATTATTGATAATAAATATCAAGTTTCTATCTTCTACTTGTAAGTATTTTCATACTTGAGCCCAAGAAGCTCTAAAAGCATGTTCAAGCTGCACATGTAATTAGCTTTGGAGAGGCGATTGTAGCTAGATTGCTCAGATATGTAAGGATATTTCAGCAGAAGGAGGTGGAGACAGAAAGCTGTATTCCAATCTGAAATTATATGAAACTTTGAAGACCCCCATGTTTAGATTTTTAGATCAATCTATATTTTTAATGATGGTAGAATTTGTTATATGCTTCAGCAGACAGATCAATACATAATTTTGTTGTGTGGTTTTGGAATAATTTTCAAATCAGACTCAAGTTGGACTCAGAGATGTCATATAATAGCTTTCTTCCTTGTTTACTTTGCACAATTTGGAATTCTCTAGTTACAATTTGGAAACTTTGTTAGTTAGCCTGTAAGTATGCCATATAACATAGACAAAATTTGACTAATGATTAAAATTCTTGAGGTCTACGGGATGATGGTAACTCGTGAATTTTTCTTCATGGCTCTACTTAGGTGGTCTGGAATGAAAGAATTTGATTCAGTAAATTTTCTTATTGATGGAGTTCAAATGAGTATTTGCTATGGACTTCGCTTCAAGGTGTTCTAGGGCATCCTATTTTAGTCTTTGTCAAAGGCTAGTATTTTGCTATGCCCCTAATTCTGTTTCCAATAGAAGGAGAATGAGAAAGAGGGAGAAGATACACAAAATTTGACTAACGATTTAAAATTATTGAGGCCTATGGGATGATGGTAACCCGTGAATTTATCTTCATGGCTCTACTTAGGTGGTCTGGAATGAAAGAGTCTGAATCAGTTAATCTTCTTATTGATGGAGTTCAAATGAGTATTTGCTATGGACTTCACTTCAAGGTGTTCTAGGGCATCCTATTTTAGTCTTTGTCAAATGCCCCTAAGTTCTGTTTCCAATAGAAGGAGAATGAGAAAAGAGGGAGAAGATACAGGTCCTCAGTAGTCTGAGTGGTGGCCAGACGAGCTCATGTTACTATTGTACTGCTGGGAGAGATCAAGCTGGCAGAAGTGGAAGCACTCTTTTTATTTACTCAAGAACTGAAGGGTTTCCTTCAATAAAACCTTCTTCTACTCATGTTTTAAACTCTGCTCCTTGGCTTACGAAAGATAGAAAATTTACTTTCCAACTTTTGTTGCCATTGAGATCCTACGTATTGAGTTTACTTTCTTGACATAAGAGAACTTTGTTTCTTTCTCTTTTCCGAGTTCTGTTTAAACGATGCACATGTGACATAATATGAGTTTTATTTTGAAAAATAACTTTTCTAAGTTCATTTGTATCCTCTCCACCACTGTAGAAGAAAATTGAAAATGAGGAAAAGCATCTTTGTTCCGTAGTTTATGGTTCACTGCCGCCTGAGACTCGAACCAGACAGGTATGCCTTCCTTCCTGTGTCTAAAAAGCTTTATCTCGCCTCTGTTTTACTTATGCTTAGTTCATTGCAACAGATGTATTTTCTCAATAAATCTCATTTACATTTCCTTGCTTCTTCTTCTTCTTCTTTTTTTATCTACTTTTTCTTTTCTTTTTTCCTTTTTCTGTTATACATTTGTGAAAAACTCACAGTTATCCCCCTTATCTAAAATATGTTTTCCTCTACAGTGAGTTATGTGTTTGGTATATACTGATAACAAAATTCATTTACAATGGCTACTTCTCCTGGTGGAAGTGCGATTTTTCTTAATGTACTTTGAAGGTTTTTTCCACTTTTTCCACTCTCTCTCTCTCCCTGTATATATATATATACACACACACATAAACATAAAAGTAAACCTTCTCTCAATTTTCAGTTGCTTGTTTATTTTCTCTCTTATGGTCCTCTATAGTTGATGATTATGGATTTGCTGAGTTAAAACATTCTTTAGGACTGCAGGCAACAATGTTCAACGATGCAAGCAGTGACTTTGATGTCCTTGTGGCTAGTGATGCCATTGGGATGGGTCTCAACTTGAACATCTCCAGGATCATATTTTCAACTATGAAGAAGTTTGATGGTATTGAGATGCGGGATCTTACCATTTCAGAAATCAAGCAAATTGCAGGTAGCTTAATCCTAGCCAAACTATAGAATTTTGTTTTGGTAGTGATTTTTAGCATGGTTGTAAGTTTTAACTGTTACTTGTTACTCAATACCTATAAAGCTCATGTTAATGTGGAAATTGGGCAGGAAAATTTTGTGAAAGGATTTCCTTTTTCTGTTGGTAACCTGCAACTTTTTGACATCAATGTAACAACAGATATTTATTTTAGTTAAATGTTAATTTTCATTTTTTGCTGCATTGATAGTTTTTTTTATTTTTTTATTTTTTGTATTTTGGAAGAAGAGCTTGCAGTATGTAGAGCTTGAGATCATTAAGACATTATGCCTGATACATTATTTGAATATAGATGTTGGATACTCTCTCTTACATTCGTTATATGTTGTATCTCATTGAAAGCTTGGAATGAGTTTGGGGCTTGCCCTTGAAGTGAGCCATGGGTGAGGCTAGAGGCTCATGGCTGCAGATCTCCCTTTGTCTGGAATTACCTAATGGTCACTATGTTCAACCAATTTATGTGCTATCAAGATATCATCTGTTATGCCAACACTTGCATATTGAGTAAAGAATAGTCGCTTGGTGATAATGTTCTGTTGTTGTTTGTTTCCTGAGCTTGGAATGGTTTGATCTGTATATTCTGATCCTCCATGAACGCTTCAGATGGCTTGTTGAATTTACCTGTAGGGAGAGCGGGCCGGTATGGATCAAAATTTCCTGTTGGTGAAGTGACTTGTATCGATGCAGAGGATCTACCCTTGCTTCATTCATCACTCAAATCCCCATCGCCCACTCTAGAGGTTATTCTACCATCATCAAAATGGCCACCACACATCTTATGCATCTGACTACTAATTACTTGTCAATTACAATATAAATATGGGCTTTTGTATCATTGTTTTACGTTGCATCATCATTTTTTTAATCGAAGTAACTCTTCTTATGCAGCGTGCTGGATTATTTCCTACTTTCGAACTCATGTTCATGTACTCACGTGTACACCTAACAAATGACCTCCATCAGATCTTGGTAGGCGTTCACTTGACACTTTCTGTTTTCTTTGTATCTTCTATAGCCATCTATTTATTTGTTTCATGCTTATCAAAAACATATATATATATATATATATATATATATATATATATATATATATATATATATATATATTTTGTGCCTGTCTATTTATTGAGTTATACATTTTTTAGAACAATTAAAATTGTGTCTGCATAGCTGATGCTAAGGGTTATGATTCAATCTGTTATGTCATGGATTTTTACCTGTGAGGAAAAGAAAGAAAAGAGAAGCGAAAATTCATTTGCATTGTATGTGGAGGTTGTTGAATGTTGGAGCTTCACTCTCCTGCCCTCCCCATACGCTGCATGTGATAGTGCAAAAGAATATATATATATATATATATATATATATATATATATCACTTTGATGAGTGTAATATTTCCCGACTTTGATGAGTGTATTTTTAGTAATCTATCCTCCTCCCCATCAAAAAAAAAAAAAGAGTCTATCCATCAATTACATATTTTAGCTCCCAAGAAAACTCCTTTCTGTTTTAATAATCCACTTCTAATTTCCTTTGACATCACCTGAGTGCCGGTTGAAACTGGTAAAAAATGATAAAAAGGTTTAAACAAGTAAAGAAATTATGGTTGTAAAACAAACCATGATTCCTCATTGAATGCGATGGAACATTTGAAATTGTAATGAATACTTTCAGCCAACTGAGAAGTAAATCTGATTGTTAAAATGTTGAAAAACTTGTAGAAACTCGACTTTTTTTGCATTATGACAGTAATCTGTTTCCAACTATTTGATAGTTAGAGGCTTTTGATTTGGGCAGGAGCACTTTCTGGACAACGCCAAATTATCTGAGAATTATTTTATTGCTGATTGTGAAGAAACTTTGGTATGTTTTTATCATTCTCCCCCCATCAATCAGGGGAACATATCCCAATATGTTGCTTTCTTCTTGGCTACTAAGGATCTGTTTGGGATTGTGTTTGAGGAGTCTAAAAGTGCTTTTAATACTCAAAAAGTCGGTTAGAAAAAAAAAAAGGTACTTGTTTGATAAAAAAACTAAAAGCGCTTTTAAGGGTCCAAAAAGCTTAAAAATGATAAAAAAAAACACTTTTTGTCAAAAGCTTAAAATGAAGTTTTTATCCAAAAGCTCTTTTTGACTTAAAAGCTCTATTTTTTAAACGCAATCTCAAATAGGCTATAAGAAGGTCAACAATTTTGGTCATTTCACTTTCTTCAATATGTATTTATCTTTTATCAACTTTTGCTTTAGATGTTAATTGTGATATTGATGTCAGAAAGTTGCTGCTGTTATTGATGAATTGCCGCTCGGGTTGCATGATAAGTACCTTTTCTGCATCAGGTGTTGTCTTTTATCCATCTGAAAAGGTCAAAATTTGTTTTTGTTTTAGCTTGTCCCCCAAGTTTTTAAAATATGATTACCTGTTTTGGTGGACTGAGCAAGTTAGGTAGCTTTATTCTTTTGTTAACTTGTTCAGTTTCAGTATCATTAATTTATGTTTTGTGCAGTCCAGTTGACATGGGTGATGAGATTTCATCTCAGGGTCTCACACAAGTAAGATCAAGTTTATAGTTCTTGAAAAACTATTTGATGTTTGTTTTTAACTATGAATTAATATGATATATTATGATGCGCCAGTTCGCACAAAATTATGCAAACAATGGCATAGTACGGCTGCGAGAAATATTTACACCAGGAACACTTCAGGTGCCAAAAACACCTGCTGCTCTCAAAGAGCTTGAATCCATCCACAAGGTAATTTTCTTTTTAGTATCACTTTTTTGATCCTGGGGGACAAAACTTGGTCTTGTTTCCATTGGTTCAGAAATTCTACTCATTGATGCAATCTTCTACTTTGTAGCACTGTTCGAAATAATCAAGTAACAACTTAAGTAGACATAACCGAGAATCTGAAAATTTTATATTGGACTTTGCAAGTGACTACAATCTTCTTAAATAGGCATTACTTTTTCTTTTTTCTTTGTTTTTGCATAGTCACCACTTCTAATAAACCTAGAAATAGTTATAATATTAGAATTGTAAATTGCAATGTTTAGGAATAATTTTAGAATCAAAAGGTACATAAGTTTTATTGAGGAATGGAATTTTCAGAGTTTATTGTGATTGTAGGCACTGCACAGTAGAAAAGGAGGTGCATCTGTTGTATGTTTGGAATTAATTATATAATGAAGGGATTGGAGTTAAGTAATTGCTAGTTCTTAAGGTACTTTAGTTCTAAACTTTTAGCTGCATATATATATATATAAGTTCCATTGATTTAGTTGTAAATTTGGCCAAGAAATTCGGATGAAAACTCTTGTAATTCGGCCATTAAACCATCGGCACCCCTACAGCCAATGGTGTATGTAGATAACTGTACATTTTCTCCTGTCTGTAAATGATTTCGATATCAATAGAGGTTCAAAAGCGAAAACATTTATTACTCTTTACAGTCATTTAGTTCCTAATTTGTCAATAGTATTCTTTTGTCAAGCTCAGGAGCTGAAGATAGAGGTTTTGTTTAACTTGAGCTTCTTCAAGGAAATATGTTACTGAATTCCATTTTTCACTATTATTATATAACGTGGATTTGCAACTAAAATTTCTTTTTTGGTACCAAAACGGAAGGTGTTGGATTTGTATGTTTGGTTGAGCTTCCGATTGGAGGATTCATTCCCGGACCGCGAGCTGGCATCATCACAGAAGGCCATTTGTAGCCTGTGAGTTTACTTGGGTCTTACGTAGTGTGTTTGGTTTTCATTTTGCTCCCTGTCTTATTCCTCTACATGAATTCGTAGGTTGATTGAGGAGTTCCTTGAAAGACTAGGGTGGGAGATGCCAATAGCAAGGAGGTTCCAATCACGCAGACGCTTAAGTTCTCAACTTTTAGATTAGTCACTTCACCTCAACCTGTTGTATCTCCAACTATTTACTTCTGTTTAACAGTTGAACAGAGCATTTCACAGAAACTTTCTTTACTTTATATTTATAAATTCAATCAATTACTTCGGCAATCATTGTATTATTTACACAACAATATTAAATGTAAAAATTTAGTGTCAATAATACAATATAAATTGTCAGAATTGGTATTCCCTTTGCAAACTTGGAAGTGAACCAATTTTAACAGGCCATAATATGATCCAGTAGAATCTGCAAGTATAAGCTCTCCATAAAACAAACAATTTACATGGGCAATGCTTCAAGTTACAAGCCTGCTTGGTTATAGAAAGAAAAACGGCCCCTATGCTGGAAGGGCAAATGTGATGTTCACAGCAAAAGCAATGAACACCTAAAAATCCCACCAAAAGTGTCATTTGAAGGAAGTACAATATAATTTTGAAAAGCTGATACTATCGGTTGTGTTCTGCTTCTGGAAAACTTTTGTAGGAACACTGTCTGTCTAATTGCTGTAGCTTAAAATTTTGAGTAATGCTATTATGCACATGCATTTATCATGCTTATTTCATATTGACAGATATGGTATATTTTAAGTAACTTCTTATGTCAGCTACTTAAAACATATCATATCAGTCAGTATGAAGTATGTGATAAACGAGTGTGAAAAGTAGTATTATTCTAAATTTTTTGGATACACAGAATACATGTGGTGCATGTATTATTCTTTTCATGTAAAATTTCCGGATTTTTGGAGCCCATCATTGTGGCTATCCCATGCCTGGAGTTCGTTAATATCCTAACCCAGCTGGAAGCCCAAGAAACCTGTGACAGGCAATATTGTGTCAAACACACTGGTTGTCTTAACTATCTGTAGAGTAGAATTTTAAGTTTTAACAACAGGGGAAGTGGTAATTTGTCCTCCAAAGTTTCTAGAAAACTGGAGAAAGAAAAAGCAAGCGTGCTCAAAGTTCAAATAACCCACATCATACGTCAGTAATTTATCACTTATTTTGGCATGATATATTGATTATCTGCCTAACATTATACGAAATTCTACATTGATCATCTGAGTAAATAAAATGGTTGCTTTCATCGTAATAGATTCACAAAACTAGATGGGGTGAGACAAACTATACTGATGAAGAGTTGCCTGTAACATTGGAAATGTATTAAAAAACTTACCAGAACCATAGTATAAAACAGCTGAACCAATTGATCCTGATGTTTACAAGGCACTCTAAAAGGTGTGTTAGATGCTTCTTTGTTCTTTTGCATTTGACATCAACTTCTCAATGTGTTCCTTTGCTTTTGTCATACTCTTACCCTCAACTTCTTCCATCAACATCTTGTATGTGCAGTCATTTGGAACCATTCCCTTCAACACCATCTCTTCAAAAAACAAGCAAGCGTGTTCGAGTTTTCCTTTCTAAGAAATTTGAGCAAGCAATGGGCAAAAAATCAAAGATCAGAAAAGAGTAAAAATGCAAACTGTGTCGTTTAGCGGGTGTCGCTGAGAGAGAGAGAGAGAGGAGTGTGGGGAGAGAAGCACCGTATGGTGGACGGCGGCTCCTTAGGCAACTCCGGATTTCCACCGGATCCTTCCCTTGCGCCAAGCATTACTTGATTGAGAGAGGGGGAGGCGATTTTGAATGGGTTTGGGGAAAAATTTAGGGGGAAATGGTTGTGGGAATGGTTTTTGTTGGGGAATGGGTTTTGAAGCGTTTTTCAAATTTTTTTATTTTTTTTTATTCTGGGCAAACATGGCATGTGCCACATCACTGGCATATGTACTGTTCACGCAAGCCGGTATCTCCAATATCATTACTCCACTCAAAATCATGTTTTGTATCGGGTCTAATTCATTTACACGTGGTAATTTTTTTAGCAATTCATATTTTATTTTTTTAATAGAGAATAAAATTAAATTTGGACTATTAAAAAATAAAATTTTAAATGAAAATCTGAATGGTTGAAAAAAACTATAGCGCATATGATATAATTTTTATTTTATTTTTTAGTACGTAACCAAATTTTTTTACACCACATAAACCAAGTCTCCCATCTAAAATGTTAAACTTGATCGGTGGCCCTCTAGAAAGTCGGGTTTGTTTGATAAAGATTTCTTCTAATTTCTCTTTCTTTCTTTTTTTTTTAAAAAAAAATGACAAACTCATTTTTTTCACATTAACAAATAATTTTCTTCATTTTTCTCACATTAAAAAAAGTTGGGTATGTTTATAGGTTTTATCTAAAATTTTAAAGTTCTTGTTCTTTTGAACCATATAAATGAATATTAAGTTCTTAAATTGTGTATAGTCATATGTAAATCAACAGAATGAAAGGGAAACATCATTGATATGATTTATATAATTCATGATACTTGCATGGGGAGTTAGTTAGTCACAAATATAATGCTAGCCAAAAATAAAGCAATATCAAAAGAGTTGCAAAATAAAAGTGTGAGATTTAAGTGATAGAACATATAAAATTACTTGATTAATTAAATGTTGAATAACTTGATGTCCCTTCTCACACAAAATCTTTAAAAGTCAACTTTTAAACCAAACTGTATGAAAGGTTCACATAATTGTAGTCTTTGCATATGCCCCATTTGTTTGCTAGCTAGTGTTGATCCAAGCCCCATCAAGATATGCCTCAAGTTAGAAACTTTGTGGAATGAATTCTTCCTTCTTATGTCGTCTCATTCCCCACTTTTTTAAAAAAAAAAAAAAAAAAAAAAAAATTATTGAACTAAAATTCAAACATTTCTTTCCAAATTCTCTATATCTAGAAGAAAATACATTACATAAACTTCGTATCTAGGGTTTTTTCCATACAAAAGATGAGAGAGATTCGAACTAGAAATCTCCGCTTAGTTTCCAGCTGATTGAGTTACCCCTTGAAGACATATCTAAGCTTTTTAATATTTTGTTTGTGCATTTTTTTTTCTAGAAACTAGTACCTAGTTTTTTAGGGGTGCAAAGGCGGTTACGGTTAGCGGTTAGTGGCAATAACCGCTAACCGTAACCGCCCTAGCGGTTAGTAAATTTCACTAACCGCAACCGCTAACCGCTAGGCGGTTAGCGGTTAGCGGTTAGTGGCCGGTTAGCGGTTAGTGAAATAGATAACCGCCCGCTAACCGCTTTTTTAAAATTGGGCTTTTTTTTTGGGCTTTTTGGGCTTTTTTTTACCCTCATTTTTTTTTCTTGTATTTTTAATATCTTCTTGGGCCCAATTGCTATAAATATTTGAATTGTCATTGGATCATATGATTAAGTGTTGATCTTATAAACTTACAAACAAACAAAAATACTTCAATTGTAGTTATAAGTAACACATTGTTTAATCCAATGTCAATTACTTAATTTGATATTATATGAATCACATTGTCATTGTCATTGTACATGAATAATTGATTAAGTATTGGAATTGTAATTGAATCATATAGTTAAATATTTATCTTATACATTTATATTATTCAATATGCATATAATATAACTATAAGCAATTATATATATATATAAAATTCAAAATTGTTCAAAATTGTTAATTTTCTTTTTTTTGTTTCTTTCAAAAAATGGTTAAATTTCTTTTTCTAAAAAATGTTCAAAAAATACATTAATACTTCAATTGTGATTATAAGTAACACATTGTTGAATCTAATGTCAATTACTTAATTTGATATTATATAATCATATAGTCTCATTAAATTATATCATATGATTCATATGATTAATTATTTAAATTCTTATCATATTTACTTATAATCTTTTTTCTTTGAATTGAACTTAATATCTAATGGTAAATGACAATGTTTAAACTCCTAAATCCTAAATTCCTAAAGTATCTAATAATGCTTTAATTAAATTGTAGACTTGTAGTTATAAGTAACATATTGTTTAATTCAATTGAATCAATTGTGATTATCATTGTACATGAATCATATGATTAACTTGTAGACTTATGACTTATGAGTTATGTCATATTATATATGTATTATTTATTATTATATAATCATATGATTTAATGATCAAGTCATCATGTGATATAATCATATCAATTATAGTGATAATATATAAATTACTAAAATTATAATGATAATACATTAGTACTTAAATTATGTTTATAAGTAACACATTGGTCATTGTTTAATCCAATGTCAATTACTTAATTTGATATTATACGAATCATATCATCATTGTACATTAATAATATGATTCACTTGAAGTCTTGAATAAAGTATTTGAATTGTCATTGAATCATATGATTAACTATTGATATTATACATTTATATTATTCATATACATATGTAGACTTATATAGACTTATAGGTTTATAACATACATTGGAAATAAGTCTCTAGATATTTAATTGTTGTATTAGTATGAATTAGTATACTTATGAGTTATGTCATATTATATATGTATAATTTGTTATTATATAATCAAATGATTTAATAATCAATCTCATGTGATATAATCATATAAATTATAGTGATAATATATTAATACTCAAATTGTGATTTAATTATTTTTTTAAAAAAATTGTGATTTAATGATCAAGTGATTATATGATATAATCATATAAATTATAGTGATAATATATTAATACTCAAATTGTGATTTAATTATTTTTTAAAAAAATTGTGATTTAATGATCAAGTGATTATGTTATATGTATAAATATTTTTATAATTATAATTATAAAAATATATTATATAAAAAGGCGGTTAGCGGTTAGCGGTTACGGTTAGTAGACCCAATAACCGCTAACCGCTAACCGCTAGGCGGTTATGGCGGTTAGGCGGTTAGCGGTTAATGCGGTTAGACGGTTAGGCGGTTAGGCGGTTATAGCGTTTAGCGGTTAGCGGGCGGTTTGCACCCCTAAGTTTTTCAACATTTGGCAAATTTTGAAAACTCTGTTTCCTTTCTTCAATTGAAAAAATAAATAAAAAATCAAAATCAAAATCAAAACACCTTATGTAAGATTCAATTCTCAATTTAGTCTTTCCTTGAACCAAATTCTTTTCTTTCTTCTATAATAGAACAAGCATACAATATACAGGTCTCAGCTGAGATTGCCGATAAATCTCATTCTGCAGTAATCCTATAAAACAACAAACTATGTTCAACTAAGCCACCATTATCAATTTCCACAACTTGGGTTGAGTTTTTTTAAAAAAAAACAAACAAACTTTTTTCTTTGTTTATTTTCCACAGTTTTCTTGGTACCAAACACCTTCATTACAAAACAAAAATTAAACACGAAATTGAAGATTTATCAAAGAAAATGAAAACGAGGCCCGGAGATCAAACGAGGGTCCACGGTTACAGCAATTTCAATATCTCAAATCCCACCCTTTAGCCCGTAGTGAGCCAGTACATATAGGTACTAGACGGTGGAGGACAGCTGCCCAGTCAGCTTTCTTGATCCTTCCTCCCCGGGCACTACTCTGTACACGATCACCTACAGAGTTCCTCCCCTGTCCTCTGTGAAGCACCCGTAACATCCCAAAAGCAATGGCCTCGTTCTTACTTCGTCGAAGAGTTTCGTCGTCTATGGGCGTTTCTCGTACGCTACACGGTTCGACCTCCGGACCCTCGTTTCATTTTCTTTAATAAATCTTCAATTTTGTGTTAAAGTTTTGTTTTGGTTTTTTTTTTTTTTTTAATGATTTAGTTGAAGGTGTTTGGTACCCGAGAAAACTGTGGAAAATATAAAGAACGTAAGAAATTTGTTTTTGATTTTTTTTTTTTTTTAAGTCAAAATTGATAATGGTGGCTTTAGTTGAGCATATTTTGTTGTTTTCTGGGTTTACTGCAGAATGAAATTTCTCTGTGTTTCTAAATATCCTTGTCAATCTCAGCTGAGAAGTATATTGTATGGTTGTTCAATCCTATAAGAAAGAAAAGTGTTTGGTTTAAAGAAAGACTAAATTGAGAATTGAATCTTACATAACAATTTGGATCGGCTGTTTTGATTTTGATTTTTTTCTTTTAATTGAAAAAACGAAGAAAGGAAACAACAAATTTCAAAATTTGCTATTTTTAGGCTATATATGTTATTTACCATATCCTTATCTTGCAATAGATATACTGAATAACAAACCCGTACTGAACATGGTGGAATGTCAATAAAATTATCCTCAATCTCTAATTTTCTACTTTAGTAAGTTCTCTTATAAATGGCTATAGGGGAAAAACTTGAGTTGTTTGAGTAGATGTTCATATCATCTAGTTCTGACATGAGCATTAATTGCTTAGAGATATTCTATGTTTTATCAGGTGTCACAGGTGCCTAATTCAGCTATAGGACTGGTCACACTTATAAGTTGGTGGCTATTTAGCTTGATACTACTAATATTATTAGCTAACATGAGTATTTCGTAATGTTCATTTTCACATCATGCTATCAATTATTCGGATTTGATAGTTACATAAATACTTATAGTTGTGGGTTTTGAACTGGTCGTGTTGTTTTGGAGTTTTTCTCAGTCCCTTTCTCTTCATTGTGTAGCAGGAAATATGGATCCCATTTGGCTGCACTTGGAATTGAGGATTGCAGCTTTAGTTACCATTTCTCGTGCAACGAGAAAATACAGTAGTTTTGTTGGTACCACGAAGTTTGACTTTACAGATCTCACGTAAGAATTGTGGCTCACAATTACAATAGTAATGTTATCTTCACTTGGGAGAAAAAAAATTACCTTTGCCTTTTTAATGCAATAATTCTGTACGTGAAAATTATATAGACTGAAACTACGTAATACTTGTCTGAGTACTTGGATATCACGACCTTTTGGTTTGCTCTAGCATAGCATTCTAAATGATTTTATTTATCTATTTATTGTAATGCATATTTGACAGATTGCTATGTTGTTCATTTAGGTTAATGATTCTATTCCTTATTTTTGTTTCTATTTTAGTGATATGGATACAAAATCATGTGGCTTGACATTATATGGGATTAGAAACTATCTAGTCTTTACATCTTCTGAGAAAACTAACATTCTTCAAAGTAGAACAGCCCCTCAATGAAATTAATGAAATCATATCTTTGAATTAACCAAAAATAAGTCCTCATTCTGACACCAATACAACCCCTCAATCCTCACTCTTGCATTTTATGTGTGTCTCTCTCTGTGTATGTGTTTGCATGTACGTGGTCGTTGGAGTAGTTCTTAGGGCCATAATCTTAAGGACTTTTGCCCTATTAGTCTTGTAAGTGGAGTTTACAAGATTATTGGTAAAGTCCTTACCAATAGGTCGAAAAAGGCTCGTCAAAAAGATTGTTTCGAAGCCCCAGAATGCTTTTGTTAGAGGTAGGCAAATCCTCGATTTTGTGCTTATGCTATTAAATGCATGGAGGGAAGAATAAGATTTGGCGAGTCAGAGTGCTCTGTAAGTTGGATATTGAGAAAGCCTAGGATCATGTCAGTTGGGTTTTCCTATATAAGTATGTCCCCTTTCCAACACACAGGCAATAGGGCCTAAACAATCACCCCCTCTAGGGACCTAGTATCCTCGTTGGCGGCCCTTATGGGCTTGTGCACATCCTTCATCCCAGGCTGGTTTTGGCTCTGATACCATATGTAACAGCCTTGCTCTAAGTAGTATGATATTGTCCGCTTTGGGCTTTAGCCCACACAGTTTTTGTTATTATGTTTATCCCAAAAGGCCTCATACCATTTAGAGAGAGCATGCTTCTATATAAGCACATCCTTTTTTTCACACCCAGGCAATGTGAAACGCCACATAAATGGGTTCTTGGATAACGCATTGTATTTCTTCGGTGTGCTTCTCCGTTTTGGTGAATGGCACTCTGTTCGGTTTCTTTAGTAGCTCCTATGGTTTTAGATAGGGAGATCCTTTGTCGCCTTTTCTCTTTGTTATTGTTGTGGAGGCCTTAAGTAGAATGATTTATGCAACTATTGATGGGGTTTTCTTTCAAGCTTTTCTCTGGGGTCTAAGGAGGTTAACATCTCAAACATCTTGTTTGTATATGACACTTTGGTTTGTTGTGGGGCTAAGCTTGACCACCTTCACTATCTGCATGCTTTATTTTTATGCTTCAAAGCTGTCTCTAGATTAAAGATTAATATAGCTGAATCAAAATTGGTTCCTGTGAGTAATGTTGAGAATGTGGATGGGTTGGTTGGCATTCTGGGTTGTGAGGTTTGTGCTTTATTTTTATGCTTCGAAGCTGTCTCTGGATTAAAGATTAATCTAGCTGAATCAAAATTGGTTCCTGTGAGTAATGTTGAGAATGTGGATGGGTTGGTTGGCATTCTAGGTTGTGGGGTTTTCTTCTTTGCCTATGAAGTATCTTAGTCTCTCGTTGGTGGGGGCCTCCTATAAGGCCAAGTCTATTTGGACAATGTTATTGAAAAAGATAGAGCGGTGGTTGGCTAGTTAGAAACAAATGTATTTGTTTAAGGGTGACAGGATTGCCCTTATCAAGAGCACCCTTTCCAATTTGCTTACATATTTCATGTCCCTTTTCCCTCTCACAGTGGGTATTGCAAACCATATACAGAAGCTTCAACAAGATTTCTTATGGGGGGCTAGGTGAAGAGTTCAAATTTCAACTGGTAAGTTGGTCCAAGGTTTGCCCTCCAATCTCTAAGGGAGGATTGGGGGTTCAGAACCTACAAATGTCCAACCGTGTTCTCCTAGGAAAATGGTTAGGGCGATATGTGTATGAAAGAAAAGCTTGGTGGAGAGTTGTGGTGGACGCTAAATTTGGCAGTTCATGGGGTGGGTGGTGTTCTAATGAGCTTGTTGGGGTGTATGGAGTGAGGTTATGGAAGAATGTTAGGAGGGATTGGTGGGTTTTCAAGTCATACTAGATTTGAAGTGGGAGTTGGCTCCAAGGTTATATTTTGGCATGAACTGTGGTGATAAAGTTCTAAAGGAAGCCTTTCTAGATTTATTTGGTATTGCTTGCGTGAAGGATGCCTCTATAGCGGCCCACTTGGTGCTTTTTGGTGGCTCTAATCAATGGAGCAGCTTTGCTAGAGCAACTAATGACTTTTTTTCTTTCTTTCTAAGCTGAGCAACCTATGACTAAGAGGTGGATATCTTTGCCTCATTCTTCAGCTTGTTATATTCAGTTAGCGGGAGACAAGAAGGTGAAGACAAACTTTGGTCCCTCTTCAAAAAAGGGTTGTTCAATATTAGATCTTTCTACAGTGCCCTGGTTCATATTGATGGCTCTCCTTTCCCTCGGAAGAATATTTGGCGGACTAAGGCTCCTTTGATGGTGGCTTTCTTTGCTTGGTCGAAGGCACTAGGAAAGATCCTTGTTATTCACAATCTTAAGAAGCAACATGTCATTGTAATTAACAGGTGTTGGATGTGTAAGAGAACTGTGGAGTCTATGGACCATTGTGAGATTGCTTGCGCCTTATGAAATGTTTTTTTTTTTTTTTTTTTTTTTGGCGCTTTGGTTGTCTTGGGTTATGCCTAGCCGATTAGTCAACTTGCTTGCTTGTTGGTGAACTGCCAGTAACACTCGGAGTGCTATCGTGTGAAAGACGATGCCCCTTTGCCTCTTGTGGTGACTTTGAAGAGAAAAAATAATAGAAATTTTGGGGACCACGAGAGAATGTTGGAGGAGCTCGAGTCCTCCTACACTCTTTTTCTTTGGACAACTGCATTTATTTCTCCCTTGGTGCTCAATTATCATGATTTTTGTTGAGAGGTTTTAAAGTATAGAGAAAAGAGGAGGCTATTCAAAGATACATAGCCTACCTCACACATATTATATATAAGCTTTGAGAATACATAAATGACCAAATTGCCCTCATACCCTAATACATTCTTCTACATTCTTCTAACACATTCTTCTACATTCTTCTAACACTCCCCCTCAAGCTGGAGCATATATATCATATAAGCCCAGCTTGGAACAAATAAACTCTAACCGGTTACGACATAAAGACTTTGTAAACATATCAGCTAATTGGTCTCCAGACTTCACAAATACTGTAGATATGTTTCCATTGAGTATCTTGTCTCGGATGAAATGACAATCAACCTCAATGTGTTTAGTCCTTTCATGAAAAACCGGGTTAGATGCAATATGTATGGCAGCCTGGTTATCACAAGATAATGGGATAGGAGTAGTAGTCGAGAAGCCGATCTCCTGAAGGAAATGTTGTAACCATGTCAACTCAGTAGTCGTATGAGCCATTGCCCTGTACTCTGCTTCAGCACTAGATCGTGCCACCACAGTCTGTTTCTTACTCTTCCAAGTTACAAGATTACCACCAAAGAATGTGCAATACCCTGTAGTAGACCGTCTATCTGAAGGAGAACCTGCCCAATCTGCATCAGTAAAACCTTCTACCCTGAGATGTCCATTTGGTCTATACAATATTCCTAGACCAGGTTGTCTCTTTACATAACGAATAATCCGAGTAACAGCTTCCCAATGTGAAACCCGAGGAGCCTCCAAGAATTGACTGACAACACTAACAGCATATGAAATATCTGGCCTGGTGATAGTAAGATAGTTCAACTTCCCAACTAGACGACGGTATCTGCCGGGATCTTCAAATAATTCACCTTCATCCTTTAGTAATTTCTTATTTGGATCCATTGGAACATCAACTGGCCGAGAACCCAAAAGACCTGTCTCTTCTAATAAGTCAAGTGCATACTTTCTCTGGGACAAGTTGATACCTGTTCGAGATCTAGCAACTTCAATGCCTAGAAAATATCGAAGTTTGCCCAAATCCTTTGTATGAAATTGATCCTGTAGGAATTGTTTTAATCGGGCAATGCCTCCTGAATCATCCCCAGTAATGACAATGTCATCTACATATACCACAAGGAGAATATAGCCAGCACTAGTATGTAAGTGGAATACTGAATGATCTGTCTGACATCTCTGCAGACCAAACTTCAATACCGCTTCAGAGAACTTTCCAAACCATGCCCGCGGTGATTGCTTGAGACCATACAATGCCTTTCTTAATTTACAGACATAGCCCTGAGACTCCCCCTGAGCGACAAACCCAGGTGGTTGCTCCATATAAACTTCTTCACTCAAATCCCCATGGAGAAAGGCATTTTTGACATCCAATTGGAACAAGGGCCAATCAAGATTAGTAGCCATGGAAATAAGAACACGAATAGATGAAATTTTGGCAACAGGAGAAAAAGTGTCATCATAATCAATACCATACGTTTGCGTATAGCCCTTAGCAACCAACCGAGCTTTCAATCTTTCAACCGAACCATCAGGATGAAACTTAACTGTGTAGACCCATTTGCAACCCACAGTTTTCTTATTAGGTGGTAAGGGAACAAGCTCCCATGTCCCATTGTGATGCAAGGCCTTCATTTCCAATTCCATAGCTTGCCTCCAACCAGAGTCAGATATTGCAGCCTGCACTGTCTTAGGAATAGAAACAGTAGAGAGATGGGAAATAAAGCAAGAAAATGTAGGGGATAAAGAACGAGTGGAGACAAACTGACTAATAGGATGTTGGGTAGTGCAAGAACGTGTACCTTTCCGTAGGGCAATAGGCAAGTGGTCGGATGGATGTGGAGGCAGCGGATCTGGAGACGATAAGGATGATGATGGCGGTGCAGGAGCTGATGGTCGAAGTCGGCGTTGATAGACTTGGAGTGGAGCAGGTTGGTGGTGAGGTAGCGAGACCGGAGGAGAAGGAGAGACTGGCACAGAGAGAAGAGGAATAGGCAGCGGAAGAGACTCGACATCAGGCTCAAGGGAAGGGTCACCCAAAGAGGTAGTAGCGGAAAAATAGGGGAGAGACTCAACAAATGTGATATCGGCACTAGTGAAGTAGCGTCGAAGAACCGGACTATAGCAACGGTATCCCTTTTGGGTTGTGGAATACCCAAGGAAGACACATTTAGTAGCACGAGGATCAAGCTTATCAAATCCGGGACCCAAATTATGAACATAGCAAACACACCCAAAAACCTTCAATGGCAAGGAGAATGGGGAGGAAGAAGGATATAAAAGAGAATGAGGAGAGGTACCATCTAAGACCGAGGAGGACATCCTATTAATTAAATAACAAGCGGTGAGGACAGCATCACTCCAAAATTGTTTGGGAACATGCATATGAATTAAGAGACAACGTGCGATTTCTAATAAATGACGATTTTTGCGTTCAGCCACACCATTTTGTTGTGGAGTGTGAGCACAGGATGTTTGATGGATAATGCCTTTATCAGACAAATAAGAGGCAAATGAATGAGATGTATATTCTTTAGCATTATCCGAACGCAAAATACGGATTTTCTGAGCAAATTGAGTCTTAATCATAGTGCGAAAAAGTTGGAAAATAGAAAATAACTCTGAACGATTTTTCATTAAAAATAACCATGTCATACGGGAAAAATCATCCACAAAGGTCACAAAATAGTGAAATTTATTGGCTGCGATATTAATTGGACCCCATACATCAGAATGAACTAACTCAAAAGCACTAGAAACCCTATTAACAACACGAGACGGAAACGAGACACGATGATGCTTGCTAAGCTGACAAGCTTCGCAAGGCACAGACGTCTCATGACGAAGACTGGGGACTTGATGCTTCAATGTAGAAAGGGAAGGATGACCAAGACGACAATGCCACTGAAGAGCGGAGGCCGACGACTGCAACGCATGAGAGGAAATTGTGGGTGCTAGATCGAGATAATAGAGGCCATCAACTTCATGCCCCATACCAATCATCCTCCTCGTCTTGAGATCCTGAAAAATGCATAGAGAAGGATAAAAACTAACTGAACAGTTAAGGGATTTTGTGATTTGACTAATAGATAACAAATTAAAAGGAAAGCCAGGGACATGTAAAACAGATAACAACTCAATGTCAGGACTCAGATGGGTAGTGCCTAAACCAACCACTTTGGATAGGGAACCATTAGCTAGGGTGACACTTCTAGGTGATGCGACAGGATGATAATTAGAGAGGAAAGTAGACGAACCAGTCATATGTTCATTGGCGCCAGAATCGATAACCCACGGGTTGCTAGTGGAGGATAAAAGACAGTGAGATGCAGTACCTGACTGAGCAAGAGTAGCAGTGGAAGAGGAAGAGGCCTGCTTATGGGCTAAGAACTGAGCATACTCATCTTTCGGGATGGAGATGAGATCATTCTCAAGGGGTGAGCTTGGAGTACCAAGGGGTCCAGCCGGGGCTAGAGAACCCTCATGAGAAGTAACCTGATTGGCAAACCCAGATGGTGTGCCATGTAAGTCCCAACAAAACTCCACAGAATGATTGGTACGGCCACAATGAGTGCATTTGCGAGGCCCACGACCTCCAATGCGACCACCTCCCCGGAAATCACGGCCACCACGAAAACCACGACCACCTCGACTGCCACGCCCCCCACGGGAACCACCATAACTACCACGGGCAGCAATAAATGCAGCACGATCACCAGTACGTTCCATGCTCAACAAAGAACCATGATCAGAAATAGTAGCACGCTGAACCCAAGAAAAAACCTCAGAAAGCAATGGGAGATCAGAACCTCCCAAAATCTGCGCACGAACAGACTCATACTCAGGTTTCAAGCCGAGAAGAAATCGAACCACATCCACATCTTGACGTTGCTTCTCCATTTTCTGCAAGTCAGTGGAGAGTGGCTGATACATGTCTCTTTCCCGACAGACGGTCACAACCTGATTGTAGTACTCATCTAAAGATTGAGTACCTTGTTCTAGTCCAAAATATCGTTGACACACCTCATAAACTCGAGTGATATTCCCAGCGCCAGAGTACATATGTCGGAGATGATCCCAAATTGCTTTAGCAGTAGGAAGATAGAGACATGAGGATCCAATGTGAGGTTCAATACTATTCAACATAAGAGATATAATCTGATTATCGGCCTGGTCCCAAAGGCCTTTGGAGTCATCTTCCGGAGATTGCTCATATTCGAAGTGAGAATACAGACCTTTTCCTCTCAAGTATACTTCCACAGATCGTGACCAATAACTATAATTTTTGCCATTAAGTTTCACAAGTGTCATAGTAGCCGGACCCATAGAGGCAGAATTAATTAAATCGGAAGGAGGAGCCATGATAATGCACTAACCAAATGCAAACAACTACACAAGTCCACCAACCAGCGAACTACCAAAAAAAAATCCACACAAAACAGCCCCAACTCAAAGCAAAGCTTGCTGACAATGATGAATGCCAACCAAAAAACAACTCAAACCATGGTAGAATCGATAAAATACGTCAAAAACTGACCTGAACCGGACTGAAGTTGAGCAAAAACAGGTCTAAACCATAGTGAACCGGAAGAAACCGAGAGAAATTAGCAAAAACTGACCTGAACCGTGTTGAACCGGCCGGAAAATGGACTGAACCGGCCGGAAAATGGGCTGAACCGGCCGGAAATTGGCTGAACCGGTCTGGACAGTGGAGAACCAGAAACCCGGATAGCCTTATCCCGGTTGAAGTTTGGGATATCCTTATCCCGAATAAGCGACAGCAGGAACCCGGAGCCAAACACCCACTCTTCGTCTGTGAAAACTGCTGGAACCACGCCGGAAACTGCCAGACATCGCCGGAAATTCGCTGGAGACAGCCAGACCTTGCCGGAACTGCGCCGGAGACAACCAGATCTCGCCGACGACAACCAAACCGTGCCGGCGACACCCAAACCGTGCCGGCGACACCCAGATCGTGCCGGAAAACAACCAACGACACCAAACCGTGCCGGCGACACCCAAACCATGCCGGCGACACCCAGATCGTGCCGGAAAACAACCAACGACGACAAACACACCTCCGGCCACCGCAGAGAGCGGTAATCACCACAGACAGCACCAACCGATCATCGACGACGACTTAAGGCCCATGGAGATGACAGCGGTTCATACCATCGGCGATGGGGAACCTAGCGCCATCTTCCACCACGGGCTTGAAGCCCAGCACGTCAACTAAGTTCAATCAGTAGCAATATAAATGGGAGAGAAAAAAAAAAGGAAAGAGAACCGGGAAAAAAAAACGATTAAAATAAAAGAAAGAAAAAAAAGATTTGGGAGAGAAGAATAAGATATCAGGAAAAGGTATAAACCCTAGGCTCTGATACCATGTTGAGAGGTTTTAAAGTATAGAGAAAAGAGGAGGCTATTCAAAGATACATAGCCTACCTCACACATATTATATATAAGCTTTGAGAATACATAAATGACCAAATTGCCCTCATACCCTAATACATTCTTCTACATTCTTCTAACACATTCTTCTACATTCTTCTAACAATTTTCTTGTCTTTTTTCTCCTTCTAGCTAGTTAGGTGGTTTCTATTGTATACTTTTTGTGTACCTGTGGCGCCTTATGCTTTTAATGATATTTCAATTCCTTATTAAAAAAAAAAAGTTTGGATTCTAATGAAGCCTTTTTTCCAATGTTCTAATAAATGTCTTATCCACATACTCAAGTCATAGGATACCAGTAATTGTTGTCATTATGCTTATGCTAATTGTGAATGCAATATTTCTTTTACCGTCATAGAATCCTCACAACGGAGTTTTTCATTTATTTTAGTTGTCCTCATACATGGTACCCAAATGCTCGAAAGAAACATCGCAAGGTTATCCTGCATATGGGTCCCACAAATAGTGGTAAAAAATACCATGCTCTGAAGCAACTTGAGTCAAGTTCATCTGGTAAATTCCTTACCAAATCCTCTTAGTTGAAGAATTAAGAGAGTATTATAACTGTATGTAAACTTCTTAAGCATCTGTCATTACTATGCAGGCATATACTGTGGTCCATTGAGATTGTTGGCTTGGGAGGTGGCTAAACGGTTGAACAAGGCAAAAGTCCCTTGTGATCTTATCACGGGACAAGAAAGAGAGGAAATTGATGGTGCAGAACACAAGGCTGTGACAGTTGAGATGGCTGATGTAACATCAGACTACCATTGCGCTGTTATTGATGAAATTCAGGCATGCCCTTGCTTTATCTGGAGACTTACTTCCTGCATATTTTAGCAAGTTCATCAGCATTTGTTTGCTGTTAATTAAATTCTATATAAATGTGAAATTAGTGAAAGTGAACCTTAATGCAAATGATTTAGTTTCAATACTTTGTAGATGGGAATCAACCAATTATGGGAAAGGTTAGTGTCTGCCATAAAGGATCACGAAACTGATTTAAATCACGTATAATTGTATTTAAAAGATCGTCTTATTTAATAAAAGGGAGTCGATTTTCATGTTATAACAATACTTTGATTCAATATCTTTGCTTTGCTTATTTTACCATCACAATTATAAGTATCTTTGAACATCATGTTGGTCAATTATATGTTTGAAGATGAGGCCTAGATGGAAATTCGTGGTGAAGTAATATTGGTCCAGAGAACCCCAAGTTTTTGGACTATGTGGCTTTGTCTTTATCGATGTTGTTTTATATAAATTCGAGCTTATGAATTTTCTTTAGGTACCTATATTTTGCAGTTATTTATATTCATATTCTTATTATCTTCCCTTCCTCAGATGTTGGGATGTAGGACAAGGGGTTTTTCATTTACACGTGCTCTATTAGGAATCTCTGCTGATGAGCTTCACCTTTGCGGAGATGCAGCTGCTGTTCCCCTTATCCAGGAAATACTCAAAGTGACAGGTGATGAGATTGAGGTAATAATCTATTTAATGTAATCTTGAGTCAAAATTTACTTCTTGTAGTTCATAAAGGATATATTAAACCTACTTTACCTCTTCCGTAAATAGATGAGAACCTTTTTTAAGTTTTTTTTTGTGGATTTGAAATAATTGATTTTAAGTGGCATATTTACAAATTCTTCTATTGGCTATATGGTTGAGCAGGCAGGCATTTCTTATTATCTCCTCTGCTGTTTCGTCGGGCAGTGGCTTATTTCTTTGAAAATGGGTTGGTTGAACTTGAAAATTCAGGTCCATATGGAGTATACTTTCTTTCAGTGCTCAAAAGAGAAGATAGAATCACAAATTTTCTTCACAAAAAAAAAAAAAAAAAAAAAAAGGGGGGGAGAAGATAGAATGGAATTGTGAAGCCTAATGTAATGTGACTTTTATTTTTTATTTTTTATTTTATATATATATATATATATTTCTTCTGTTATCCTTTTGAGCTCCCCCCCCCCCCCCCCCCCCTCTCTCGCTCTCTCTTTTTCTCCATGGTTCATCTTTTTCTATGTGATTTAGGCCACGCTGCCATCTTTCAAATTTATTGGTTCTCTGTTGAATATCTTTAAAAAAAGAAGGAAGGGTAACATTTTTATCTCTCTTTTTTCTTAATGATAATTTAATCAGAAGTTTGTTGTTGGTAAGAAACTTTTTTTCTTTCTTCTTTTTAGATGTATTCATTCTGTTTACCTGCATTGGACTAAAATGAACCTGAAATTCCTCTGCAACAAAGTTTAGGGAGTCCCACTTTTTGGTCTCCGTAGTGGCTTTTCTTGAAGTAGTCATAATTCCTATAAATTGTCTTTGATTAACTAATATCCTCAGACTTTTATGTTTGGGCATACAAATGGTAATGTGCCGATATCATTCTATATTTTCTAATTCACAATGCCCCCTCCCATCTTCAACAGAAAGAAATGAATAAAAAAGATCTTGTAATATGTTATGCTAGTCTACTATTATGTGGCTGTTAAGTTGTATGCTACTGTTGTGGTGTTTGTATCATGTTACTGATTTTTCCGTGGAAAACCTTTTTTTATTGTATATGCCATACAAGGTTCAATATTATGAGAGACTTTCACCACTAGTTCCATCAAAGGTCCCTCTTGGATCCTTCTCTCATATACAAACAGGCGATTGCATTGTAACCTTTTCGCGTTATGGGATATACGGATTAAAGGTCAGTAGTTACTTCTCTTTTGCTTCTACTTTTATCGTTATGTTCTGTTCCCATGTTTCTCTCTTGTTTAATCCCACTTGACGTGGGTTTAACTATTTTGTCCTGAATCATTATTTTTCTTGTCTAAATTTTCTTGTTGCAATGATATATTTGCATTGAACATGAGCCTATCTTGCTATCTTACAATTTTTTTTTTTTTTTGGTGCGTGTATTTAGATGAAAAGATATGTACTTACCCCCCCCCCCCCCCCCCCCCCCCCCCCAAAAAGAAAAAAGGAAAGAAAAAATGCGTAGAATGACCATGTGGGTGGTAGGTGTGAAACTATTCTAAAACTGTTGCTATGTTGATTTGGTTCCTTTTATCTTAATAAAGCAATTTTCCTAACTGTATCAGATCTAACGTCTGATCTGCATGAGTCTTACAAGCTTGGGTACATCTACGCTCAATCAAGCTAAGAGCTAGAATTACCTGTATAAAATACCTGACTTGTGTTACATGGTTAAATGGAGACAGTAGAACATGTTTTTTTTTTTTTGCAAGTAGAAACGGTAGATCATGTCAGAATCGTGATCCTAATAGAGGACACATTCTTGAGGCATGGAGCATAGCTTCTGGAAAGATATTTGGGAGTTGCAAAATGGGCTTTAAGCTGATACTGGTAATGGATGCTGAATTTGATAGAAATCAAACTATTTATGGTTCTTTAGTTTCGGTTGACAGACTTGTTAAGAGTTCTTATGATTGGAGTTGGATCATGAGCAAAGTAATAAAAGGTAAAAACTATGTATTTTTCTTTTTTTTCTTTTTGAAAAGTAATTCAATCTTATTAGAAAGCGATAAGGGGCACAACCTAAAGTATACATGAAGTATACAAGAGAGACACCCAACTAGGAAGAAGAAGAAGAAGAAGAAGAGAAAAATCAGAAATCCTAAAATATTAGAAAAGTGAGAACTGTTGAAAGCAGTCATCCACCCATAAAGGGTTTTGAAAATAGCTTTTAACTCAACTTCAGTTCTCTCATAATCTTCAAAATTTTGGTATTGCGTTTTCTCCAAATACACCACATCAAGCAAAGGGGAATCATCCTCCAAACTTCTATATTATGGTGGTTACCAACATGGCCTCTCCTACTAGCTAATAACTCCACCACCCGTTGGGGCACTGCCCACTCTATTCTGTAAAGACAGAAAATTAATTCCCACAAATCATTTAGCTACTTCACAGTGGAGTAGAAGATGATCAATGGATTCCCCGGTCTTCTTGCACCATGCAACACTAAGTTTTTTTTTTTTTTTTTTCTGAATTATTATTGATAAATAAATATCAAGTTCCTATCTTCTACTTGTAAGTCTTTTCATACTTGAGCCCAAGAAGCTCTAAAAGCATGTTCAAGCTGCACATGTAATTAGCTTTGGAGAGGAGATTGTAGTTGATTGCTCAGATATGTAAGGATATTTCAGCAGAAGGAGGTGGAGACAGAAAGCTGTATTCCAATCTGAAATTATATGAAACTTTGAAGACCCCCCCAATGTTTAGATTTTTAGATCGATCTATATTTTTAATGATGGTAGAATTGGTGGTATGCTTCAGCAGACAGATCGATACATAATTTTGTTGTGTGGTTTTGGAATAATTTTCAAATCGGACTCAGAAATTTAATAATTTTCAAGTTGGACTCAGAGATGTCATATAATATCTTTCTTCATTGTTTACTAAGTTGCACAATTTGGAATTCTCTAGTTACAGTTTGGAAACTTTGTTAGTTAGCCTGTAAGTATGCCATATAATATAGACAAAACCCCAAGGGGTTGGCCCAAGTGGTGGAGGCCTTGGTCTTGAGGCATCATCCCTGCAAGGTCCAAGGTTCAACACCTCATGGGTGCAAACAATCCCTTGGGGCCACACCCCCTACTGAAAAGCCAGCGATTTAACCAGTTCTGTGTGGAAAAACTTTCAAGGGTGCGGTGCACGGGACCAGGGTTTACTTTGTAGGAGTGGGTCCGAAGGACCCTACCTTGGAGAGGTTCCTCGACATAAAAAAAAATAAATAAATAATATAGACAAAATTTGACTAATGATTTAAAATTCTTGAGGCCTACGGGTGATGGTAACTCATGCATTTATCTTCATGGCTCTACTTAGGTGGTCTGGAATGAAAGAGTTTGATTTAGTAAATCTTCTTATTGATGGAGTTCAAATGAGTATTTGCTATGGACTTCGCTTCAAGGTGTTCTAGGGCATCCTATTTTAGTCTTTGTCAAAGGCTAGTATTTTGCTATGCCCCTAAGTTCTGTTTCCAATAGAAGGAGAATGAGAAAGAGGGAGCAGATAGACAAAATTTGACTTACAATTTAAAACTCTTGAGGCCTACGGGATGATGGTAACCCATGAATTTATCTTCATGGCTCTACTTAGGTGGTCTGGAATGAAAGAGTTTGATTCAGTAAATCTTCTTATTGATGGAGTTCAAATGAGTATTTGCCATGGACTTCGCTTCAAGGTGTTCTAGGGCATCCTATTTCAGTGTTTGTCAAAGGCTAGTATTTTGCTATGCCCCTAAGTTCTGTTTCCAATAGAAGGAGAATGAGAAAGAGGGAGAAGATACAGGTCCTCAGTAGTCTGAGTGGTGGCCAGAGGAGCTAATGCTACTGTTGTGCTGCTGGAAGAGATCAAGCTGGCAGAAGTGGAAGCACTCTTTTTATTTACTCAAGAACTGAAGGGTTTCCTTCAATCAAAACCTTCTTCTACTCATGTTTTAAACTCTGCTCCTTGCCTTACGAAAGATAGAAAATTTACTTTCCAACTTTTGTTTCCGTTGATATCCTACGTAGAGTTTAATTTCTTGACATAAGGTTACTTTGTTTCTTTCTCTTTTCCGAGTTCTGTTTAAACAATGCACATGTGACATAATATGAGTTTTATTTTGTAACATAACTTTTCTAAGTACATTTGTATCCTCTCCACCACTGTAGAAGAAAATTGAAAATGAGGGAAAGCATCTTTGTTCTGTAGTTTATGGTTCACTGCCGCCTGAGACTCGAACCAGACAGGTATGCCTTCCTTCCTGTGTCTAAAAAGCTTTATCTCGCCTCTGTTATACCTATGCTTAGTACATTGCAACAGATGTATTTTCTCAATTGATCTCATTTACATTTCCTTGTTTCTTCTTCTTCTTCTTTTTTTATCTACTTTGTTTTTTTCCTTGTTCTGTTATAAATTTGTGAAAAACTCACAGTTCTCCCCCTTATCTAAAATATGTTTTCCTCTACGGTGAGTTATGTGTTTGGTATATACTGATAACAAAATTCATTTACAATGGCTACTTCTCCTAGTGGAAGTGTGATTTTTCTTATTGTACTTTGAAGGTTTTTTCCATGTTTTCCACTCTCTCTCTCCCTGTATATATACACACACACACAAACATAAAAGTAAACCTTCTCTCAATTTTCTGTTGCTTGTTTATTTTCTCTCTTATGGTCCTCTATAGTTGATGATTATGGATTTGCTGAGTTAAAAAATTCTTTAGGACTGCAGGAAACAATGTTCAACGATGCAAGCAGTGACTATGATGTCCTTGTGGTTAGTGATCCCATAGGGATGGGTCTCAATTTGAACATCTCCAGGATCATATTTTCAACTATGAAGAAGTTTGATGGTATTAAGATGCGGGATCTTACCATTTCAGAAATCAAGCAAATTGTAGGTAGCTTAATCCTAGCCAAACTATAGAATTTTGTTTTGGTAGTGATTTTTAGCATGGTTGTAAGTTTTAACTGTTACTTGTTACTCAATATCTATAAAGCTCATGTTAATGTGGAAATTGGGCCGGAAAATTTTGTGAAAGGATTTCCTTTTTCTGTTGGTAACCTGCAACTTTTTGACATCAATGTAACAATAGATATTTATTTTAGTTAAATGTTAATTCCCATTTTTTGCTGCATTGATAGTTTTTTTTTTTTTTTTTTTTAATATTTTTATGTATTTTGGAAGAAGAGCGTGCAGTATGTAGAGCTTGAGATCATCAAGACATTATGCCTGCTACATTATTTGAGTATAGATGTTGGATACTCTCTCTTACATTCGTTATGTGCTGTATCTCATTGAAAGCTGGGAATGAGTTTGGGGCTTGCCCTTGAAGTGAGCCATGGGTGAGGCTAGAGGCTCATGGCTGCAGATCTCCCTTTGTCTGGAATTACCTAATGGTCACTATGCTCGACTAATTTATGTGCTATCAAGATATCATCTGTTATGCCAACACTTGCGTATCGAGTAAAGAATAGTCGCTTGGTGATGATGTTGTGTTGTTGTTTGTTTCCTGAGCTTGGAATGGTATGATCTGTATATTCTGATCCTCCATGAATGCTTCAGATGGCTTGTTGAATTTACCTGTAGGGAGAGCGGGCCGGTATGGATCAAAATTTCCTGTTGGTGAAGTGACTTGTATAGATGCAGAGGATCTACCCTTGCTTCATTCATCACTCAAATCCCCATCGCCCACTCTAGAGGTCATTCTACCATCATCAAAATGGCCACCCCACATCTTATGCATCTGACTACTAATTGCTTTTCAATTACAATATAAATATGTGCTTTTGTATCATCGTTTTACGTTGCATCATCATTTTTTTAATCGAAGTAACTCTTCTTATGCAGCATGCTGGACTATTTCCTACGTTTGAACTCATGCTCATGTACTCACGTGTACACCAAACAAATGACCTCCATCAGATATTGGTAGGCGTTCACTTGACAATTTCTGTTTTCTTTGTATCTTCTATAGCCATCTATTTACTTGTTTCATGCTTATATATATATATATATATATATATATATATATATATATATATTGAGTTATACATTTTTTAGAACAATTAAAATTGTGTTTGCATAGCTGATGCTAAGGGTTATGATTCAATCTGTTATGTCATGGATTTTTACGTGTGAGGAAAAGAAAGAAAAGAGAAGCGAAAATTCATTTACATTGTATGTGGAGCTTCACTCTCCTGCCCTCCCTGTACACTGCATGTGATAGTGCAAAAGAACAAAAAAAAAAAAAAAAAAAAAGAGAAAAATCACTTGGATGAGTGTAATATTTCCCGACTTTGATGAGTGTATTTTTAGTAATCTATCCTCCTCCCCAGAAATGAGTATCCATCAATTACATATTATAGCTCCCAAGAAAACTCCATATTTGTTTTTCATTTGCTTTCTAGGTCTCATGAAGAAATGTCAGTGAAGTTGGTTGACCATATTGTTGATGATCACCATATTGAAATTGACCTTGAAATGATTAAAAAGGTCAAGCTTCTCTTCCTGGCTTGAGTGGTGGAGCGTGGGTGGCGCGTGAGGTGTGTTCTTAGATAGGGGAGGTGGAATCATGGCGGGAGGGAAAAGATGGTCAATAGAGGCGAAGGAGTTCGAAAGGGTGGTGAGGGCAGGAGCTTATGGGGTGAGGATTTTCGAGAGGAGCAAAGGGAAACAAAGATCCATTTTCATTCAGAATGATGAGTTAGAGTGGTTAGTTCATAATGTGGAGGAACTGGTGGCAGTGGAACCTTCAGAGGTCTTCTGGGATCAATCCACAGTGGGTTACCCACGGATTATTGCGCAGCGTTGTTCCAATGGACATGGGTGTTTCCTGACGATAGAGGAATTTGATGGGAGGAGGAGTGGTTCGGTCCTTTTTCCAGAAGGGCGCCACGGGCAAGGTTGGAAACGCTTCATCTTGGAAGTGCGTTTTGCTAACTCGTCTCTCCGAAGTTCCAAAGAAGAGAAGAAAGTTCAGGAGAGGAAGGACAAGAGGAGCTACGCTGAGGTCTTGCCATTGTCAGTAAATCCGGTGGAGGAGTTATTTGGTCCATTTACAGAGCCTGTTGTGCGAGTGCCCAGATGGTTGAAGGAATCCACAACAGGATTGGAGAAGCATGTACTAGACACAGGGAAACAAGGCTTGATGCCAAGGCAGCAGACCCAGAATCCGGCGAGGCCACCTTGTGGTCAGGAGGGCGATGGTATCCGACAGCCGGAGGTGAAGAAAATTATGGAGAAAAAAGCGCGAGAGGCTAGGGCTCCGGCGTGTGACTTACAAGCGCTGGTGAGGGCGCCTACAAGGAGTAACAGTACTATGCAAGAGCTGACAGGACAGGAGGTCTCTAAGTGTCAGATTCAGACCCATTCTTGTGTAAGTCTTGAGCTCCACAATTGCAGAGAGACGTTAAGGTGGCTAAAAGGAGAAATTGACATGGGTCTTCAGAGATTGGAATTGGCTCTTAAAAGGGTGGAGAATAGTGGGCTTCTACAGGCAAAGAGGGGTTCGAATCTAGCCCATTCTATTAGGCAAGGGTCGCAGGGGAAGGAGTGGGATGTTGGGCAAGGCTCACAACCCTTGAGAGGCCATGAACTTGACCAATCTGCAGGGAAAGGCCCACGGAATGCGAGAGGTCCTACTTTAGACATATCTGTTAAGGAAGGATGTATTCGAAAGGGGAAGGAGTGGGGTCGCAGGGAAAGGCTCACGGCCCACGAGAGGTTTTAAGGCTAAAATGAAATTTATTTATAAGTTGAAACCAGCTGTGGGCTCGGGATTGGGCCAGGATTGTCGAGGACAGTCTAGACCAAGTGGGAGGAGTAATAAGAATTGTTCACACCCTATTCTTACAAGCGGCCCATTGATGGAAAGGCTTGAGGGTTGGACCGGAGACACAGGAGCGTCATCGTCGTCATCACCGGCAGTCACGGATGTCCTCGCCGCTGCTTCAGCAAGTATCGCGGATGTGCCTGGTGGTCTTCCCAGCGGTGAGGAATCGTTAGGTGTAGCCGGAGCTCCACAGAGATCATCAGCGAACGAGATATTGACTAGGGGAAAGGGAGGATTGACACAGATGTCGTCGGAGAAGCCATCACTAGTAGATCCCCTGCCAATCAAGAGATGTTCGTGTCTGGAAAGGTGTCTGGCGGTGTTGGTGCGTGAATTAAGGCCGGTGATCCCCTGAACTCACCGGCAGTTGCATCTCTGGTAAGTGGGAAGGCAGCTTTGCATCACATGACGGCGAAGATGTCATTTCCAGTGGGTGAGGCCAGAATTTCAAAGCTTGGGTCTCATGGCAACGTGATACAGAAGTGCGTACAGGTTAGTGAGGGGCTGGGTAATCCTCGGGACGAAGGGTTCTTTGTTGGTTCTCCACTCGAGTGTTCATAAGTGGTTGAGTTTTGTGTAGCTGGCTAGTCTATTGGAGAGGATGGCAAGGTCGTTGAGTCACGAGTAGAAGTTCAAGCATCTGGAGACGAGGACATCTGTAGCTTGGGCAGGGAGGATGAGGGGTTGGGGTTTGTGATGCTGATGTGCCTTCTTCTTTGAACACATATGTTCCTAATGCAGGGGGTGTATCGGGCTATTCGGATTGGGTGATACAATGTGCTAATGAGATTTATCCGATTGTGGAGATTTCGTAAATGGGTCATAAGCTGCAATTGTTAGCACTATTGACCTTTTTAGAAGAGGAACGAAGGAATCATGCGATGGTTACTAATCCAAGTAGTGGCACTAAGGGCAAGAGGGAGGTTAGGAACTTGGAGTGCTCGGTGAATTATGATGCTAGAAGTATGAGCTCTAGCCGTGGTAATCGAAAGGGGAGGGGGCATGTAGTAACCTTATGAAGCTAAGCATTCTATCTAGGAATGTAAGAGGGTTGAACAAGAGGGATAAACGTTTGAGGGTGAGTAATATGCTTAGAGACTGGCAGGTAGATATTGTTTGTCTTTCAAGAAACCAAGCTTCAGGGTATGTCTCGCAATATTGTCCGTAGCTTATGGGGGCGGAGTCATGTGGATTGGTGCTGTTTGGATTCTAGCGGGGCGTCAGGTGGTATTTTGATTATATGGGATAACAAGGTGGTGGAGAAGGTCGATGTTTGTGTGGGAGCTTACACCTTGGCGGTGTCTTTCAGGAATATTGGGGATCACTCTGTTTGGGCTTTTGCTGGGGTATATGGTCCGAATTTATATAGGGATAGAAGGCTCCTTTGGGAGTTGGCTGGCATTATGAGTTGGTGGGACATGTCGTGGTGTATTGGCAGCAATTTTAATGTCACTCGGTTCCCTAACGAAAGATTAGGGGGAGCTCATCTAGATTCGGCTATGATGGAATTTTCTGATTTTATTTATGAACAAGGACTAATGGATCTCCCCCTGGTTGGGGGCTCATTTACTTGGTCGCTATCTAACGATCCCCCTCTGTGGTCAAGGATTGATCGGTTTCTTGTTTCCCCAGCTTTGGAGGCCTGGTTTCTAGGGGTTAGACAGAAGAGGCTTTCTCGCCTTTGCTCTGATCATTTCCCTATCATTCTTGAGCTGGGGGAAGTGTCAAAGGGGAAAAGGCCGTTCAAATTCAAAAATATGTGGCTGAAAGCGGAAGGGTTTGTGGCCCTAGTGAAACAATGGTGGGACTCCTATGTGTTCCACGGTACGCCGAGCTTTGTTCTTGCTTGCAAGCTTAAGGCCATGAAGATGAATTTGAAGACATGGAACAAGGAGGTGTTTGGCAACATTGGTAGGAATAAGAGGTTGCTTCTTGAAGAGCTCCAGGTGTTAGATTTGAACGAAGAAAGTAAGGCCCTGGATGCGGAGGAGGTAAGGAGGAAGGCAGAGGTGGTTCGCGAGTTAAAGAAATGCACTCTTATGGAGGAGGTGAGTTGGAGGCAAAAATCCAAGGTGATGTGGTTGAAGGAAGGTGATAAGTGTACTAAATTCTTTCACTCTATAGCCAACTCTAATAGAAGACACAACGCTATAGATACTCTTATGATTGGAGACAATCCCTCTTCAAACCCGACCGAGATTAATGAGCACATAGTTGAGTTCTATAAAAAACTTTTTACGGAGCAATGCCGTTGGAGGCCTATGATAGAAGGTATTTCCTTTGATTCCATATTGGAAGAGGAGGCTAGTTGGCTGGAGAGAGACTTTGAAGAGGATGAGGTCAGAAAGGTAGTGTTCAAGATGAATGGCTTTAAGGCGCCGGGCCCAATGGGTTTTCTATGGCTTCCAAACTTGCTAGGAGGTTGTGAGGGGGGATATTATAAAGGTGTTTAGAGATTTTCACGTAGGAGGGTTGTTCGAGAAGAGCCTCAATGCTTCTTTCATTTCACTTATTCCGAAGGTTTTAGGCACTATCAATCTCAAAGACTTCCGGCCAATTAGCCTTGTGTGAGGTATCTACAAAATCATAGCCAAGGTTTTAGCAAATAGATTGAAGGTAGTTCTAAACAATATTATATCTCAGTCGCAAAGTGCTTTTATTAAGGGTAGGCAGATTTTAGATCCTATTTTGATTTCTAATGAATGCCTTGATAGTCGGTTGAGATTTGGGGAGTCAGGGGTTATTTGTAAAATGGATTTGGAAAAAGCTTATGACCATGTGAATTGGGATTTCTTGTTATATATGCTAAGGAGATGCGGTTTTGGGGGATTTGGTGCTCTTGGATAGAACATTGCATTTCTTCGGTGCGATTCTCAATTCTAGTCAATGGTTCTCCGAACAGTTTTTTTAGCAGTTCCAGGGGATTGAGGCAAGGGGATCCCCTGTCTCCTTTGTTGTTTGTTTTTGTGATGGAAGCTTTGAGCAGGATGATTTCGGCGGCGGTTAATGGAGAGCTGCTAGATGGATTCAAGGTCGGTAATACTGCGGTCTCCCACCTTTTGTTTGCTGATGATACCTTGATCTTTTGCAATGCTATGCCCGCCCAAGTACAATATTTGCGGAGTCTATTTTTACTATTTGAAGTTGCATCCGGTCTTAAGGTTAACTTGGCTAAGTCGGTGTTAAATCTAGTAGGGAATGTGGAGCAAGTGGACATGTTAGCCGGTATTCTAGGGTGTGGGGTTGCCTCTCTACCAATAAAGTACCTTGGTATGCCGTTGGGGGCCCCTTATAAGGCTAAGCATATTTGGGATGGAGTTATCGAAAAGATAGAATGTCGGCTGGCAGGTTGGAAAAGTTTGAATTTGTCGAGGTGGCAGGGTCACACTTATCAAGAGCACTCTTGCTAACTTGCCTACTTATTATCTATCTCTTTTCCCTATTCCGGTTAGCGTTGCCAAGCGCATTGAGAAGTTACAACGTAATTTCTTATGGGGTGAGCTAGGCGAAGAGTTCAAATACTAATTGGTGAAGTGGTCAAAGGTTTGCACTCCGATTAAAGAAGGGGGGTTGGGTATTAGAAACTTAATTGTGTTCAATCGCACCCTGCTAGGAAAATGGTTGTGGCGTTATAGATCAGAAAGAGATGCTTGGTGGAGGGTTGTGGTGGATGCTAAGTTTGGAAGCTTATGGGGAGGGTGGTGCTCTATGGAGATTGGAGGTACTTTTGGGGTAGGGTTATGGAAGAATATTAGGAAAGGGTGGGACACTTTCCAAGGCTTTACGCATTTTGAGGTGGGGGATGGGACTAGGGTTCGCTTCTGGCATGATTTGTGGTGTGGAGATATAGCTCTCAAGACAGTTTTCCCTGAATTATTCAGTATTGTTTGTGCGAAGGACGCCTCAGTTGCGGATCATTTGGAGGTGCGGGGTGGCTCTAATCAGTGGAATGTTAGTTTTTCTATAGGGGCTCATGATTGGAAGGTGGATGTATTTGCCTCTTTTTTCCAGGTGTTGCATTCTGCCCAAGTGAGACGAGTGTGTGAAGATAGGTTGTGGTGAATTTCCTCCAAAAGAGGCCGTTTCAAGGTCAAACTTCTATTTGCTTCCTTGGCATGTACTGAAGGGAGGCGATTCCCTTGGAAGAGTGTGGCGTACACAAGCTCCTTCGAGGGCGAGTTTCTTTGTGTGGTCGGCAGCTTTGGGCAAAATTTTGACCCTAGACAACCTAAGGAAGCGGCATGTGATTGTGAAAAACAGTGTTATATGTGCAAGAGGAATGAGGAGACGGTGGATCATCTTCTTCTTCATTGCAATGTAGCTTATACTTTGTGGTGCGCATTTTTCGGTCGGTTTGGGTTGTCTTGGGTGATGCCGAGACGGGTTTCCGATTTGCTCGCCTGTTGGTGGTCTTCAGGAAGGAGGGGAATGCTGCAGTTTGGAAGATGGTGCTTACATGCTTTTTGGGTGTCTATGGAGGGAGAGAAATAATAGGTGTTTTGAGGACTTGGAGGGTTCCTTGGAAGACTTATTATCCTATTGCTTTCATACATTGTACTTTTGGACTGTGGCGTATGTCTTCCTGATGTCGATTAGTTACGATGACTTTCTTGTTCGCTTTTCCCTTTCTAGTTAGGTGATCCTATTGTATATTCACGGTATACTTTGGAGCGCCTTTACGCTTTCAATAAAACTGGTTATTACTTATCAAAAAAAAAAAACTCCATTCTGTTTTGATAATTCACTTTTAATTTCCTTGGACATCAACTGAGTGCTGGTTGAAACTGGTAAAAAATGATAAAAAGGTTTAAACAAGTAAAGAAATTATGGTTGTAAAACAAACCATGATTCCTCATTGAATGAGTTGGAACATTTGAAAATTGTAATGACTACTTTCAGCCAACTGACAAGTAAATCTGATTGTTAAAATTTTGAAAAACTTGTAGAAACTCGACCTTTTTTGCATTATGACAGTAATCTGTTTCCAAATATTTGATAGTTAGAGGCTTTTTATTTTGGCAGGAGCACTTTCTGGACAACGCCAAATTATCTGAGAATTATTTTATTTCTGATTGTGAAGAAAGTTTGGTATGTTTTTATCATTCTCCCCCCATCAATCAGGGGAACATATCCCAATATGTTGCTTTCTTCTTGGCTACTAAGAATGTCAACAATTTTGGTCAGAAAGTTGCTGCTGTTATTGATGAATTGCCGCTCGATTTGCATGATAAGTACCTTTTCTGCATCAGGTATCGTCTTTTATCCATCTGAAAAGGTCAAAATTTGTTTTTGTTTTAGCTTGTCCCCCAAGTTTTTAAAACATGATTACCTGGCTTGGTGGACTTCAACTTGGATGGAAAACTTGGTGGACTGAGCAAGTTAGGTAGCTTTTTTCTTTTGTTAACTTGTTCAGTTTCAGTATCATTAATTTATGTGTTGTGCAGTCCAGTTGACATGGGTGATAAGATTTCATCTCAGGGTCTCACACAAGTAAGATCAAGTTTATAGTTCTTGAAAAACTATTGACGTTTGTTTTTAACTATGAATTAATACGATATATCATGATGCACCAGTTTGCACGAAATTATGCAAACAAAGGCATAGTACGGCTGCGAGAAATATTTACACCAGGACCACTTCAGGTGCCAGAAACACATGCTGCTGTCAAGGAGCTTGAATCCATACACAAGGTAATTTTCTTTTTAGTATCACTTTTGATCCTGGGGGACAAAACTTGGTCTTGTTACCAAATATCATTGGTTCAGAAATTCTACTCATTGATGCAATCTTCTACTTTGTAGCAGTGTTCGAAATAATCAACAACTTAAGTAGACATAACCGAGAATCTGAAAATTTTTTATTGGACTTTGCAAGTGACTACAATCTTCTTAAATAGGCATTACTTTTTCTTTTCTTTTTTTGCATAGTCACCACTTCTAATAAACCAAGAAATAGTTATAATATTAGAATTGTAAATTGCAATGTTTAGGAATAATTTTAGAATCAAAAGGTACATAAGTTTTATTGAGAATGGAATTTTCAGAGTTTATTGTGATTGTAGGCACTGCACACTAGAAAAGGAGGTGCATCTGTTGTATGTTTGGAATTAATTGGATAATGAAGGGATTGGAGTTAAGTAATTGCTAGTTCTTAAGGTACATAAGTTCTAAACTTTTACTGCATATATATATATATATATATAAAAGTTCCATTGATTTAGTTGTAAATTTGGCCAAGAAATTCGAATGAAAACTCTTGTAATTTGGCCATTGAACCATCGGCATCCCCACAGCCAACGGCGTATGTAGATAACTGTACATTTTCTCCTGGCTGTAAATGATTTCGATATCAATAGAGGTTTAAAGGCAAAAACATTGACTACTCTTTACAGTAAGTCATTTAGTTCCTAATTTGTCAATAGCATTCTTTTGTCAAGCTCTGGAGCTGAAGATAGAGGTTCTGTTTAACTTGAGCTTCTTCAAGGAAATATGTTACTGAATTCCATTTTTCACTATTATTATAAAAGGTGGATTTGCAACTAAAATTTCTTTTTTGGTACAAAAACGGAAGGTGTTGGATCTCTATGTTTGGTTGAGCTTCCGATTGGAGGATTCATTCCCGGACCGCGAGCTGGCATCATCACAGAAGGCCATTTGTAGCCTGTGAGTTTACTTGGGTCTTATGTAGCATGTTTGGTTTTCATTTTGCTCCGTGTCTTATTCCTCTACATAAATTCGTAGGTTGATTGAGGAGTTCCTTGGAAGACTAGGGTGGGTGAAGAAGAAACCAATGGCAAGGAGGTTCCAACCACGCAGACGCTTAAGTTCTCAATTTGTAGATTAGTCACTGCACCTCAACCTGTTGTATCTCCAACCATTTACTTCTGTTTAACAGTTGAACAGAGCATTTCACAGAAACTTTCTTTACTTTATATTTATAAATTCAATCAATTACTTTGGCAATCATTGTATTATTTACACAACAATATTAAATGTAAAAATTTAGTGTCAATAATACAATATAAATTGTCAGAATTGGTATTCCCTTTGCAAACTTGGAAGTGAACCAATTTTAACAGGCCACAATATGATCCAGTAGAATCTGCAAGTATAAGCTCTACATAAAACAAACAATTTACATGGGCAATGCTTTAAGTGACAAGCCTGCTTGGTTATGGAAAGAAAAACGGCCTCCTCTGCTGGAAGGGCAAATATGATGTTCACAGGCAATGCGATGAACACCTAGAAGAGGTCTCAAATTCAATATGTGGTACATGGGCATTGGATGTGAGGTTCTGAAACATGTCAAAAATCCCACCAAAAGTGTCCTTTGAAGGAAGCACAACATAATTTTGAAAAGCTAATTATATCAGCAGTGTTCTGCTTCTGGAAAACATTTGTAGGAACACTAACTGTCCAATTGTTGTAGCTTAAAATTTTGAGTAATGCTATTATGCACACGCATTTATCATGCTTATTTCATATTGACAAATATGGTATATTTTAAGTAATTTCTTATGTCAGCCACTTAAAACATGTCATATCAGCAAGTATGAAGTGTGTGATAAATGAATGTAAAAAGTAGCATTATTCTAAAAATTTTGGATACACAGAGTACATGTGGTGCATGTATTATTTTTTTCATGTAAAATTTCTGGATTTTTGGAGCCCCTCATTGTGGCTATGCCATGCCTGGAGTTCGTTAATATCCAAACCTTCCTTGCTGCTAGAAGCCCAAAAAAACCTTTAACAGGCAATATTGTGTCAAACACACTGGTCGTTTCAACAACAGGGGAAGTGGTAATTTGTCCTCCAAAGTTTCTTGAAAACTGGAGAAAGAAAAGCACGCGTGCTCAAAGTTCAAATAACCCACATCATACATCGGTAATTTATCACTTATTTTGGCATGATATATTGATTATCTGCCTAACATTATATGAAATTCTACATTGATCATCTGAGTAAATAAAATGGTTGCTTTCATCGTAATAGATTCACAAAACTAGATGGGATGAGAGAGAGACTATAATGATGAAGAGTTGCCTGTACCATTGGAAATGTATTAAAAACTTACCAGAACCATGGTATAAAACAGCTGAACCAATTCAGCCTGATGTGTACTAGGCACTGTAAAAGGTGTGTTAGATGCTTCTTTGTTCTTTTGCATTTGACATCAACTTCTCAATGTGTTCCTTTGCTTTTGTCATACTCTTGTCCTCAACTTCTTCCATCAACATCTTGTATGTGCAGTCATTTGGAACCATTCCCTTCAACACCATCTCTTCAAAAAACAAGCAAGCGTGTTCGAGTTTTCCGTTCTTACATAAACCGCGCACCAGAAGCAAGTAAGTTCCAACTTCAATGCTAATGTCATTTCTAAACATGTGGTCTAACAAGATATAAAGCACCTTCATTCTCTTCTTTCTGCAGCACATCTTCAATAGAGGAGCATAAGTCTTGAGATCCGGCTTGCAAGAATCCTCTTCCATTTTCTGAAGCAACTTCAAAGCTGTCTCTTCTTGCAAATGTGAGCAATAACAAGAAATCAAAGTATTATACGTCAGTACGTCGCGACTAACTCCTTGCTTCTCCATGTCCTCAAATAAATCGCGTGCATCTTTAAGCCTACCAGCCTTACCAAGAATGAATATCAAAGAGCTATAAAATGAAGTATCAGGAACACAACCAGTCCTCTTCATCTTCTCATAAACCTCCATCGCTTTAGTTACCTGCCTTGCCTTACCTAGAGCATGCATTACAATAGTATAAGTCACCACATTAGGTGTGCATCCCTTATCTTTCATTTCATCAAGAATTTCATCCACTTTGCGAAAATCCTTTTCATGAGAATACGCTTTAATGAAACATGTATAGGAGGATACATTGGGCTGAAACCCATGTTTCTCCATATCCTCCATAGCCTTTTTGGCATGGTCTAATTTCCTGGCTTTGCACCACCCATGTATCAAAACATTGAAAGAGTGAGAATCCAAAGGTATCACATTCTTGAACTCCAAGAAAACATCATGGGCATGCTCAACACTATTCTCTTTCACCAATGCATCCATCAGGACATTCATTGCTACGATATCTTTGCTCACCCCAAACCGCACTATGTTCCTAAATGCCTCAACTGCCTCCTCGTACCTACCAGCCTTTGCAAGCCTCCTCATGACCTTACTCATTGTGACTAATGTGACATACCCTCCTAACTGATTCATTTCCACCACCAACTCCCACATGGTATGAAACTTCCTCGATTTTCCTAAGACATCAACCATGAAGTCATACAACTCCGGTGAATGCTTATAACCTGTTTGCACTTTTGCCCAAATGAAAACTCCGAAAGCGGGGATCCAATCGTTGCTAAACCTCTTCAGAAGCTGTTCAACCAAACTGGTTGATGCAATAAAACCAAACCCATTTAGAGCTTGAACCACGTCATCTGGCGATGGGTACCGATTCTTGAGGATTTTGCTGATTTTGTCTACGTCAGTTTCGCTTAGCGTTGGCTTAACAACTTTGCCGTGATCATGGAGTTGGTGGTTCTCAACCCAATGAGCAAGTGAAGGTATGACAAAGTCATCATCTGAATCTGCGGTTGCAGAGTTCTGGGTCTCACTGAATTTGACCCAGCTTGGAAGCTCGGTCGACTCAGCGATTTGGGTCGAGTCAGCCGTGGTGCAGAAAGGGTTGTATAAGAAGTTGAAAGGCAGCAGATTGGCAATGGTTTTTCTTCGGCAAAGTGAATGACAGAGAAGCCTGGGAAGTTGGAACTTTGAGAGCATTTTGGACAAGGATGATTCTTTTCCTCGTTGCTTCTACAACAAAATCGATTCACCAGCTTGAGGATTTTACAAAGAGTGCCTCTACTATGCAGTCCATCTGCAAACAATGCCTTTTGCAGCATCCAATAGTTGAGTGACACGTCACCTTATTACACAAGTACACAATAAAACTAAAACACCTAATAAATTCCTCTTCTCTTTAATAAATCGAATGGGTTCCGATTTCTCTTCTTCTTCTCTTTAAAACGCTCTTCTCTTCTCTTCCTCTTCTCTCTGAAATACTCCAAATTCCTCCTCTCTGCAACAAAAATAAAGAACTTAGTTTCAGAGGACTTCGTTGAAGGGCTAATTTGCAGAGCCATGAGAAAGAGCAGTGAAAGAAATTATTAAAGAAAACAAATAATTCTGAAATAACAATAGCAAAGCTCATAAAAAAAATATAATTTTTTTTCTAAAAAAAAAAAATCTGCAGATTAGTGCCATGCAAATTTATGTTATCAAAATTTGAAAACAACCCAGAAGAGACAAATAAAAAAAAATTTAAAAAAAAAAAAAAAAAAATCCATAAACCCATCAAGGAGCATTGAAAAAGATTAAAGAATTCAAGGATAGCAAGATTCATAGTTCAATAAGAAATTAGACTAAGACTATATTTTAGCATGGAGGGGAAACTTCACCTTCATTTTCATGGGTCCAAAGCTCTGACCAGAACTTGATTTAACTAATCGAAGACAATATAAGACACAATAACAAGCAGAGAATATATAAGAAGAATATGATGAAGAAGAAGGTGCAAAGAAAGAGAAAATCCCAAGACTTTCGCCTCAAACCAGTTTGACCCGCCCCAAACCCAGTATCACCGGCCGTTTCTTATTTCTTTCTCCCAAACCCTCTTTTCTTCTGTTCTTCTTCCTCTTTTCTTCATCCAGAAAAAACCAGAAAAACAAAACCAGCATCCCCAATCAGCCAAACCAGAAAAAATAAAACCCAAACTCCAAACCAAATCCCCTCTTCTTCCCAAACTCAAAACCCCAATCAGCCAAACCAACAGAGACCCAACAAAATCAACCAAAAAAAAAAGCAACTGGAAAACGCAACCGGACCGGCCAAACCCAACCGGTACTTCAACAAGCCAACTGGCCATTTCTTCTTTCTCCTTCTTTCTCTCTTTTCTTTCTTTCTCTTTTTTTCATCCGGTGTATTTGGTTGTAAGTTATGTTTGTGCACTTAGCTTAGGTGGCAGTAGTTCATTGGGCGCTGCAAAAGTTGGGTTTTGCAGCCCGACCGCATAGTAGGTTTTTCCAAAAAATAATTGTGAGTAAAGATTGAAGAAATTTTTGTAGCTTCCTATTTCAATTTCTGAATAAAAAAATTGTCTCCTTTCTAAAATATTACTTTTGCCTGTTTCTCCAAAAAAAACATTTGAAGTGTTTCTAACATTTGTAAAAGGAAAAACCTACTATGCGGTCGGGCTGCAAAACCCAACTTTTGCAGACACGCACACAACACACATAGAAATGTGTAATGAAGTAGAAAGATGCACCACCGCACATATTAATCCATAAAGTTTTGGTACTTCTTGAAAAATCTAGAATGACCCCAATCTTGAATTAAACAGAAAATATCTGTTGTCAATGCAAACACCACGGTTATAAATATCAAAATCCAAGAAAGCATAAAATCAATCCATACAAAGATTTTAGCATCGAAGTGGAAACTTTTGAAGCACTATTCAAAAGAAAAACCACTCCAGGATAAGCCAACCCTAAAGGAATTCCACTAGAAGATTAAAGTGTTACAACTAGTTTACTTACAAAACCTTTGTAACCTAGATTTGAACTATACTCTTGGCCAAGGATAAAAAACAATGCTAAGAGTTATTCTACGCTTTCTGCCGTCTACTGCAAACTATGAAACTGGGTTACTCCCTCTAAAACCATTCTAGGCTCTCTCCTACTTCCATATTCTTCAAAGCAGGCCAGGCCAGGCCAGTCTTCCAAATCTGGGCAAACAAAATGCCTTTTTTTTTTACCCTCTTTCTCTGGTGGATAGAAACTAAAATGACCCATTTGCCTTGCAAGTTTGCATGGCAATCTAAAACAATTTATCATGCATAAACGATACCCATTTGATCAATGAGAAAACAACGGTACCCCAAACCTACTCCCGCCAGTAAAAAATTGTACGCTTCTCCAAAATGCCCAAAAAGCTGGGCCCCCCTGATTTTCCATTCTTGGGTCTTTATCAAAATTACAAAAAAAAAAAAGATCAAAAGATCAAAACTTTAGGTAATAAATTCTGAAAACCATGCACTTCCATGAAGGCCCATTTATGATTTATTCACAATAACAAAGGGAAAGTAAATCATCAAAAGGAAAGCAGAGAGAGAGAGAGAGAGAGAGACTTACCTTTGAACAGCAATAGAATAGGCGATTTTTTAGTTTTTATCAAATTGGGTCAATTTGTCAATACAGAGAGAGAGATGTCTGGGTTTGGTGCTGGTGATTGTCATGGAAGCTTAAACCGTATACAAGACAGGTAAAGTTAGGTCCAAGAGGTCAGAGTCAGAGACTCAGAGACTCTCTCAGACCCCTAGTTTTTGCGTCATTAAGAAAATAAATGCCGCGGACCCTTTTCCCGGCTGAACTAAACTAGGATCTGAATCGGCCGGCTCGCACTTCCATAATTCGGGCTTTCTCGGGTTTGAACGGCTCCGACGTTCCGTTTAGCAACGAATTTGGTAACTGGTAAATAACTTTTTGTTTGGGAATTATTAATTTTATTTTATTTTTTTATTTTTATAAAAAATTTAAAAATTTTTGTTTTGTAATAAATTTTTTATTTGAATAATAATAAAAAATTATTAATGTAATATAAAGAGTAAAAATGTAGAGGAATTGATTTTTTTTTTTTTTAAATAGAACTTGGCAAGTTGATTGCCAAATGAAGTCGGGAGGGCTCGAGAAAAGTGTTTGGTTAAGAGTTTTGAAAGTTGAAAGAATAAATAAATTGATTGACGTGATATAAAGTATAATTTTTATTTTTATTTTTTTTAGAGAAAAATGAAGAAAGTTTTTTGTTAATGTGAAAAAAATGAATTTGACTTTTTTTTTTTAAGAGAAATTAGAAGAAATCTTTATCAAACATACGGACTTTCTAGAGGGTCACCCATCAAGTATCACATTTTAGATGGGAGATTTGGTTGAGGTGGTGTAAAAAAAAAATGGTTATTTAAATTTTCTTTTTTTAATAGTCCAAATTTAATTTTATTCTCTATAAAATTAAATATGAATCACTAAAAAAATTCCCAGTGTAAAAGACTTCAACCCGAAACAAAATATGATTTTGAGTGGTATGAGTACGAGCCGAGCTTATGCAAGTCGAGCCCAAGCTTGCTCGCGAGCGGCTTGCTCACTTAACAGCCCTACTTGTGCTTGAGCATTCTCATCTGGCTCCTTGTTCTGAAAAAATTCCTAATTTGGGAAGCTGAAGATGTTAAAATGCATCTTTTTGCTCTCCGTCATGCTCCCTATATTAGCTGAAAATTTTGGAGAGATGAACAAGGATCCAACACTGTTCACTCCTCAAATCTTAAATATATTAAATTTTGTTATTCTCTTTCCCCACAAATTTGACATTCTTTCTCCTCACAAGAATAAAGAAAAGGAAAAACTCACTTTACCATCTTGAAGTTTTAGAAGCTTTTCAATTTGAACTCCAAAGTTTAAAAATTGGCAATGTACCCCATAATGTTTCAAAAAATTTCAATTTAAACCGTCAAATTGGACGAAAATCTATGAAATTACATAATTACCCTCTGACTTTTTTAAAAAAATTCAGTCCAATTTAACGGAAATTAGTAACATAATGTTTAACTTGAAATTTTTTGAAACATTAGGGGGGTACATTGCCAATTTTTAAATTTTGGAGTTCAAATTGAAAAACTTCTGAAACTTCAGGAGGGTAAAGTGGATTTTCCCCATAAAGAAATCTTAAAAAAAAAAAAAAAATTATAATAGAAGAGTGAAAGTGAATCTTTAATTTGTTGAGTCGAATGTAAATGTTTTGAAAAAATTGATAGCTAAAATAAAAATATATGATTTTTTAGATAAAATAAAGAGTTGATTTAGGGAGCTATATCAGAATGCTACGAAGAAATGATAGGAATGTATGGTTTGTATTGGAACTAGTGCCTCATATTAGAATACTAGTGGAAGGCCAAATAGACGGGAGCGGAGTGAACGTCGCGATAGTGACGTTCATTGAGCGGGAGTATTTTGAGGATTTTCAAAATACGTCCATACAATTAAGGTTTAGGATTTTCCTATATATATGTTATGATGTAATCATGAATCATTAATAATAAAATACAGCCACACTCTTTATAGACGTAGATACATTGTCGAACCACGTTAAATTTGTGTCTTAACTCTCTATTTCGATTCTATATTACTTATCATTGTTGTGTACAGTACCAACAGTTTGCAAAATGCAAAGGGCTAAACAATTTACAAAAATATAACTCAAAAAAATAAAGAGTGAAAAAAAAAAAAAAAAAAAAATTGTGTGCAAAAAGTTGAGTAAAGATTGAAGAAATTTTTGTAGCTTTCGATTTCAATTTCTGAATAAAAAAATTGTATCCTTTCTAAAATATTACTTTTGCCTATTCCTCCAAAAAAAACCATTTGAAGTGTTTCTAACCCAACTTTACTATGTGGTTGGGTTGCAAAACCCAACTTTTGCAGCCTCCAATCAACTACAACCACTTAAGCTAAGTGCACAAACATCACTTACAACCAAATACACCGGATGAAAAAAAGAGAAAGAAAGAAAAGAGAGAAAGAAGGAGAAAGAAAAAATGGCGTGGGTCAGGCAAAGAAAGAAGAAATGGCTACTTCATGAAGTACCGGTTGGGTTTGGTCGGTCTGGTTGCGTTTTCCGGTTTTTTTTTTTTTTTTTTTGGGTCTTTGTTTGTTAGGCTGATTAGGGTTTTGAGTTTGGGAAGAGGGGATTTGGATTTGGAGTTTGGGTTTTATTTTTTCTGGTTTGGCTGATTGGGGATGCTGGTTTTGTTTTTCTAGTTTTTTCTAAATGAAGAAAAGAGGAAGAAGATCAGAATAAAAGAGGGTTTGGGAGAAAGAGAGAAGAAACGGCTGGTGATACTGGGTTTGGGTCGGGTCAAACTGGTTTAAGGCGAGACCCACGGTGTCGAGGGAAAGTCTTGGGATTTTCTCTTTCTTTGCACCTTCTTCTTCATCATATTCTTCTTATATATTCTCTGCTTGTTATTGTATCTTATATTGTCTTTGATTAGTTAAATCAAGTTCTGGTCAGAGCTTTGGACTCAAGAAAATGAAGGTGAAGTTTCCCCTCCATGCTAAAATATAGTTAGTCTAATTTCTTATTGAACTATGAATCTTGCTATCCTTGAATTCTTTAATCTTTTACAATGCTCCTTGATGGGTTTATGGATTTTTTTTATTTTTATTTATTTATCTCTTCTAGGTTGTTTTCAAATTTTGATAACATAAACTTGCATGGCACTTATCTGCAGATTTTTTTTTTTTTAGAAAAAAAAATGTTATTTTTTTATGAGCTTTGCTATTGTTATTTCATAATTATTTGTTTTCTTTAATCATTTCTTTCACTGCTCTTTCTCATGGCTCTGCAAATTAGCCCTTCAACGAAGTCCTCTGAAACTAAGTTCTTTATTTTTGTTGCAGAGAAAAGGAATTTGGAGTATTTCAGAGAGAAGAGCGTTTTAGAGAGAAAAATAAGAGAAATTGGAATCCATTCGATTTATTAAAGAGAAGAGGAATTTATTAGGTGTTTTAGTTTTGGGGAAACTTCACTCACCCCCCTATACTTTCGCGCTTTTTGCAGACACCTCCCCATTGTTCAAAACCTCTCACTTTGGTGTATCAAACTTTCGTTTCCTTTCAAATACCCCCCTACCATTAACTTTTGACCTTTCTACCCCTAAATTATTTTTTAATAAAAAATAAGGGCACGATTGTAATTTTCCACCCTTTCCGTTAGGATTTAACAGAAAATCCTAACGGAAGGGGCAAAGTGAAAGGAAACGAAAGTTGGATACATCAAAGTGAGATGTTTTGAACAATGGGGAGGTGTCTGCAAAAAGCGCGAAAGTATAGGGGGGGTAAGTGAAGTTCCCCCTTTAGTTTTATTGTGTACTTGTGTAATAAGGTGACGTATCACTCAACTATTGGATGCTGCAAAAAGCATTGTTTGTAGATGGACCGCATAGTAGGGGCATTCTTTCTTTTTTTCACTCTTTATTTTTTTGAGTTATATTTATGTAAATTTTTTTGAGTTATATTTTTGTAAATTGTTTAGACCTTTGCATTTTGCAAACTGTTGGTACTGTACACAACAATGATGAGTAATATAGAATCGAAAGAGAGAGATTAAGAGAGATATGAGACACAGATTTAACGTTGTTCGGTAATGTATCTACATCTACAGAGAATGCAGCTGTATTTTGCTATTAATTATTCATGATTATATCATAACATATATATAAGAAAACCCTAAACCTTAATTGTACTGACGTATTTTGTAAATCCCCAAAATACTCCCACTCAATGAACCTCGCTATCGCGACGTTCACTCCGCTCCCGTCTACTTGGCCTTCCACTAGTGTTCTAATATGAGCGACTAGTTCCAACACAAACCATACATTCCTATCATTTCTTCATAGCATTCTCATATAGCTCCCTAAATCAACTCTTTATTTTATCTAAAAAATTATATATTTTTATTTTAGTTATCAATTTTTTCAAAACACTTACATTCGAGTCATCAAATTAAAGATTCACTTTCACTCTTCTATTATAATTTTTTTTAAAAAAAAAGATTTCTTTATTCTTGTGTGGAGAGAGAATGTCAAATTTGTGGGGAAAGAGAGTATCAAAATTTTAATATATTTAAGATTTGAGGAGTGAACAGTGTTAGATCCTTTTCATCTCTCCAAATTTTTTAGCTAATATAGAGAGCCTGATGGAGAGTAAAAAGATGCATTTTAACATCTTCAACTTCCCAAATTATGAAATTTTTTTTCAAAATAAGGAGCCAGATGAGAATGCTCATGCACAAGTAATGCTATACATACCACTCAAAATCATGTTTTGTTTTGGGTTCAAGTCTTTTACACTAGTAATTTTTTTTGCGATTCATATTTAATTTTATAGAGAATAAAATTAAATGTAGACTATTAAAAAAAGAAAATTTAAATAACCAATTTTTTTTTTTACACCATCTCAATCAAATCGCCCATCTAAAATGTGACACTTGATGAGTGGCCCTCTAGAAAGTCCAGTATGTTTGATAAAGATTTCTTTTAATTTTTCTTTAAAAACAAAAAATGTCAAACTCTTTTTTTTCACATTAACAAAAACTTTCTTCATTTTCTCTCACAAAAAATATATAAATAAAAATTATACTTTATATCATATCAATCAATTTATTGATTCTTTCAACTTTCAAAACTCTTAACTAAACACTTTTCCCGAGCCCTCCCGACTTTGTTTGGCAATCGACTTGCCCAAGTCCCATTTAAAAAAAAATTAATTTCTCAACATTTTTACTTTTTATATCACATTAATAACTTTTTATGATTATTCAAAATAAAAAATTTATTACAAAAACATAACTTTTAAAATTTTTCATAAAAAAAATTAAAATTAAAATTTTATCTACTTTTCGCATTAATAACTCCCAAACAAGAAGTTGCTTACCAAATTCATTGCTAAACGGAGCGTCGGAGCCGTTGAAACCCGAGAAAGCCTGAATTATGGAAGTGCGAGCCGGCCGATTGGGATCCTAGTTTTGTTCAGCCGGGGAAAGGGTCCGCGGCATTTATTTTCTTAATGAAGCAAAAACTAGGGGTCTGAGAGAGAGAGTCTCTGAGTCTCTGACTCTGACCTGTTGGACCTAACTGTACCTGTCTTGTATACGGTTTAAGCTTCCATAACAATCACCAGCACCAAACTCAGACATCTCTCTCTCTGTATTGACAAATTTACCCAATTTGATAAAAACTAAAAAATCGCCTATTCTATTGCTGTTCAAAGGTAAGTCTCTCTCTCTCTCTCTCTGTGCTTTCCTTTTGATGATTTACTTTCCCTTTGTTATTGTGAATAAATCATAAATGGGCCTTCATGGAATTGCATGGTTTTCAGAATTTATTACCTAAAGTTTTGATCTTTGTATCCTTTTTTGAAATTTTGATAAAGACCCAAGGATGGAAAATCAGGGAGGCCTAGCTTTTTGGGCATTTTGGGTAAGCGTACAATTTTTTACTGCTGGGAGTGGGTCTGGGGTACCGTTGTTTTCTCATTGATCAAATGGGTATCGTTTATGCATGATAAATTGTTTTAGATTGCCAGGCAAACTTGCAAGGCAAATGGGTCATTTTAATTTCTATTCACCAGAGAAAAGGGTTAAAAAAAAAAAAAGGCATTTTTGTTTGCCCAGATTTGGAAGACTGGCCTGCTTTGAAGAATATGGAAATATGAGAGCCGAGAATGGTTTTAGAGGGAGTAACCCAGTTTCATAGTTTGCAGTAGACGGCAGAAAGCGTAGGATAACTCTTAGCATTGATTTTTATCCTAGGCCAAGAGTATAGTTCAAATCTAGGTTACAAGGTTTTGTAAGTAAACTAGTTGTAACATTTTAATCTTCTAGTGGAATTACTTTAGGGTTGGCTTGTCCTGGAGTGGTTTTTCTTTTGAATGGTGCTTCAAAAGTTTCCACTTCGATACTAAAATCTTTGTATGGATTGATATTATGCTTTCTTGGATTTTGATATTTATAACCGCGGTGTTTGCATTGACAACCAATAATATTTATAATCTGAATTCGGTGTTAAATTTGAGATATTTTCTGTTTAATTCAAGATTGGGGTCATTCTAGATTTTTCAAAAAGTACCAAAACTTTATGGATTAATATGTGCGGTGGTGCATCTTTCTACTTCATTACACATTTCTATGTGTGTTGTGTGCGTGTGTCTGCACCTGAGCATGCTCTGTTGCAATAAATGAAGTTGCTTTGATCCTTCTAGGAGCCTTGAGCTTTTCTGCTCTACAAATATTTAAGCACTTCTTGATTTTCTTTGATGTGGATGCAAAAACGGTGATTTGTCTTCTTCAGGATACATTTTCTACACCATGAAGAGGGCAATGCCATGGGACGAGCAGATTGATGTTATATCATCAGATGATTCTTCTTCCTCGGACTCAGAGATAGAAGTCAACGATGGGTTTGACAGCAAGCATCCAACCAACAATGGGTGTGATGACAAGCAGCCAGTCAATGATGGGTGTGATGGCAAGCAGCCAATGAATAATTTGTCATTAAATCCACCTGCCACAGAAATAAGATCTGAAGGTATTTGCCATTGGGATTTGAAGCCCAGTTTTACTATTAGTTGGTATACATTTTATCAAATTTATAGTGTTGGAAAGCACCTTAGTTTGGATTCTTTTTATTGGAAACTTTCTGGAAATACCTATCCAGTTGAAACTGGTATGCCACTACTCTGTTTTCAGGATCGTACTTATTTATTCTAGTTTAAATATCACCAAGTGATTATAATCACCTTCTATCAACTTTTATTGAATAAACAAAGATTGTAACTTAAGTTTTGCATTGGCTTAAGAGATACAACATAGACAGAGTATGATTAGAATAGTATCTCCATAGCCCATAGCCCACGGCATGGTGTTATAATGCAATTTGTTCCATTACATGGTTTTACGGTGAATCAGTTTCAGCATGACAGCCTCAATTGATTAAAGATTATTTAGCCACTAGTTTTGCTTGTTTTCGATTGCACAGGAGTGACTTAAAAAGTAAATTGCTTTCTTTTTCAACATTCGTAGTATGAAAACCTACAAAGAATCTATGATATATGGTGTTAGTGAATACTAGATTTTCAACATTGCTGTCATTATATGGTGTTAGTGAATACTAGATTTTCAACATTGCTGTCATCATGATGTTCAGGAGCTCTGCTTTCCTTGTAAAATGGCTGTCTCCTTGTCTTGTTCATCATCTCGAATGCACAACATGTTCACTTCTAGATCATTTTGAGATTCTGCAAGTTGCATGAAGCAAAACGGAAATATTTTCATAATGGCCGATTCTTGCATGTTGTCCAAGATGAAAAAAATTGAAAGTCATTATGGTTTTTGTTCCTGCTTGCTTTTGCTGACAATCATTCTAGGTCTCAGCATGTAGAACTTCTTAGAAAATTTCTCTGGCTCATAAATTACTGTTGATTCCATTTTTTGAGATACAGTTCTCTCTCTTGTGGTTAGTACCTTGGGCTTCCTTCAGGGATCCTTACCGTTGATCTCATTTGCAACAAGTGCCTTTATTTCATAACCATGCTCTTTGTGATGCAGATGCATTAATCAGAAGGGCAGAAATGTATCAGGAATACATGAAGCAGATCCCAATCCCTATACACCGTGGCTCTGTCATTCCCTTTACATCATGGATAGGATTAGGCAAATCCATTAAGCAGTTATATGGTCAGCCTTTGCACTACCTCACCAATAATCTCCTAAAACAGTGGGACCAAATGAGAATTGGCAGTGAGGATGAACATAGGCCTTTGGATACCATAATTCACCCTTGCAAAGCTGAAGCCACCATCTGGCTCACTGAAGAAGTCCATCGCCGCACCTCATCTCATCTTCATCTGGCCAAACTGTGGCTTTTTGACCCAATGCACCATGCTTTTGTCGACTCCATTTTCCCACAATTATGAACCATGTATTGAAAGGCTTGGTTGGCCCTTCAGTTTTCACTGGCCTGGTGCTGATTGTGTAAAAGTGTTAATGTAGATTCCTATTCCTTAGGTTTGTTTGGTCAAGACCTGTATCTCATAAATTTTGTATGGAAGAAAACTTATTCTCTTGTAACAATGTATGATGACGCTTCTATTCTCCGTTTGTTTTATTTTTAATACCAAACCAAATAATGTTCTCTTAGATTGAAGCCAAACTATTTCAGTGTTCATTTTTTGAGCAGATAGTTGGAATTAAATTGGAATAATATATAAAAATATTTATTATGCTGAAATTTACAATTAGCTAAAAAGTTGTCTAGGAGTAGTAAATCACAAATGAAGGCTCTTCGTTTTTTTTCTTCTCCCTCTCTCTCTCTGTCTCTTTCACTGGTGCTTTACTACCAATAATCACAACAGGAACAATAGCCTTGCCGGAAAAAGTGGAACCTGTTATTATCTCGAATAACAATTTCCCTTCCATATATTCTTGACACGAGTTTGGAAAATGAGTGGCAATCAGTGCACATACGGAGGTTCTTCACAACACGAATAGGCATGCCTCGACCCGTACTGATTAGTCCAAAAGCTATGGCTAATTTCTCACTGTGTCGGCTGAGCAAGTATTGTTTCTCCTGCTCATCAACATCAAGCATAACATTGGTTAAATCTGGAACATGACCTGCATCTCTGAGTCTGTAGTTTATTTCTTGTAGCATCAATGTAATCTGGGTGTTTTCTGAGTGTGATTCATCACCAGAGGTAAACTCATGGATTATTCCATTAATCTCTGTTGAGCTTGATCCAGGTACTTTATGGACGCCTTTCTCCTTCAACAGTAGCCTCACTTTTGCAACTTCAGTCCACTTCCCAGCAGATGCATATATGTTTGAGAGAAGCACATGAATCCCAGTCCTCTCAGGAGCCAATTCAGTTATCCTTTCAGCTGCATATGCTGCCACTTCAACATTTTTATGATTCCGGCAAGCAGCTAAAAGAGACCCCCAAATCACATCATTAGGTTTCATTGGCATGCTCTTTATGAGATCAAGAGCTTCTTCCAACAACCCAGCTCGGCTGAGTAAATCAACCAGGCATCCATAATGGACAATTTGAGGGGAGATTCCATGGATCTCCTTCATTGACCTGAAAAGAAGCCGCCCTTGATCCACAGACCTGCCATGGCTGCATGCTGTCAATAGCGCCACAAAGACTACCTCGTCGGGTTTCACCCCTTGCCCAAGCATCTCATTGAAAAGCTCTATAGCTTGTTCCCCATTTCCTTCCATGGCCATTGCTCCAATGGCTGCAGTCCAAGCAGAAACATCTCTTCTTGCCATTTTATTGAAAATTTGCATTGCACTTTGAGGATCACCACACCTAGCAAACATGTCAACCAAGGCCGTGCTAAGCCGCATGTCACAGTGAATATCATTCTTTTCAATGTAAGTAAGGATCCACTTAGCAAGATCAAGAGCTCCTAAATATCCACAGGCAGATGCAATGCCCACCATTGTTACCCTATCTGCTTTAATTCCTTCATTCTGCATCACTCGGAAAAGTTCAATTGCTTCCACAAACATGCTCTCTTGGACCAAAGCAGAGACCATTGTGTTCCAGGAGACGAGATCACTGTCTGGCATTTCCTTGAAAATTTCCCAAGCTGACTCCACATTACCATTTCTAATTAAACCTGCAATCAACGAGTTCCACGACACGACAGTCTTCTTTGACATACAGTCAAAGACCCTGCGAGCCATTTCTTGTTTGCCACACTTCATATACATGTCTATCATCGCATTAGATATGTTATCCCAACCTTCTAACCCATTTCTCAAAATATAACCATGGCACTGCTTTCCAAAGAGAATATCACCTAAATGTGCACATGCTGAGAACGCAGATAACATTGTAACTCTATCAGGTCGTGGTCCCTGTTGCAGCATCTCACCAAAGACAGAAAGAGCTTCTCTCACCAGCCCCTGGCGCACATAATTTGACATGATAGTATTGCACAGAACCAGATTTCTATCAACACATTCATTAAAAAGCCTCTTTGCACTATCAATAGCTCCACATTTCATGTACATATCAACAAGCGCATTCACCAAAATAGTGTTAAGCTTTACTCCTGCCTCACCCATGTAAGCACTTACCTTCTCACCCAATTCAAGATCCTTCAACTTTGCACAAGCCGAAATAACACACACCATCGTAACTGAATTGGGTCTAACACCCGTCTCCACCATTTCAAAAAACAAATAAACCGCCTCCTCCGGACAATTCCTCCTAGCATAACCACAAATCAAACTAGTCCACGACACAACATTTCTTTCAAGCATCCCATCAAACACCTTCCGTGCATAATCTATCTTCCCACACTCCGCATAAAAATGAACCAAAGAATTCCCGATAAACACATCTTCTTCTAAACCCATCTTAACAACTGCTCCATGAGCTTGAATTCCCTCACAAAACCCCACAACCTTCGTGCACGCGCTCAGCAAAAACGGAAACGTGAATTTATCGGGCACAATCCCCGCAACCACCATCTCAATATAAAGCAAGATAGCATCACCACCAAGTCCAGCAGAAGAGTAACCTCTAATCAAAGAATTGTACATGAACAACAACCCAGTAGTTCCCACATCTCCATTATAGCCTTCAAACGCTTTTCGAGCGTAATGTAAGCTTTCGGAAGAGCCCATTTCGGCGCACGCGGCAATCAGCTTTGTAACGGAAGAGGGGCTGTGGCTGAGGCCTTTCTTTGTGATGTTGCAGTGTATTTGCCTGAGTTCGTTCATGGTTTTGCAGTTTTTGAAATACCCAGTTGGAGAAGAAGAGTCCTTGGCCGTGGTCTTGGGCTTGGCCTCATCTAGATTGGTGAGAGTTATGGAGCTCGGGGTGGCTGAGACCACAGGAGGCAGGGGAAGGGTCACAGCCATTGTGGTCATGGTGGTTATTGGCTGCAGCAGTCACCAAGTGCTAATTAACTAAACTATTCTTCCAAGGATAAAGTATTTGAATTGGTTCCGCTTATATAGTACTTGACTTGGTACTGCAAAATGGTGATTTTGAGTTGGATGTAAAGTTGATACAAGAAACGACAACTCTTTGACTCACAACTAGGATTCATGCCCAGACAGTTCTACATGCTTCCTGTGACAGCAGCCCCTCCCCTCCTTAACTGCATTTTACTTCTCTTCCAGCATAATCTAACTCAAGCAAGCACAGCCATGTTGTCTCTTAATCCAACTCAAGCAACCAAAATAGGTATTGTCCTCTCAATTCCTTCTTTTGTATTGTCGTGCATCACTTACATGTAAATCTCCTTCTTTGTAGCTTTCGGTTACTGTATTCTTTGTAAACTGCTCTTCACCTCGTTGGTTATAAATAAACATTACATTTCTGTTTTGGTACATCAACCACAACAGAATTCTCAACTCTTGCATTTGACATCTTACAAAAAAGTTCTAAAACAAAACTAAGGTGCTAGAGGGCTTGCTCTCCACCACCTAAGGTCGGCTAAACCACCCCCTCACCAGGGGTGGGGGATGACCATCCCTTCAAAAGGTTTTAGGGGTTGCTACACCATCCTCTGGCTTGAGGGGAGATTCAGCCACCCCCTTGGGAAGTTTTGGATGGCCGGGCCACCCTTACTTAGGGACAAAACCTCTTTTTAGTTTTACGGTAGTCGGTCCAATTGCTCTTGAATAGGCTTTCGAGGGTTAGGAGCGGTCAGTTACTCCTAAAACCTTCTTTAGGAATGGCCGGAACCCCACTCCCAAGGTGAGAGGTGGTGGAGAGATAAAAGCCTTCTTTGCCAACTCTTTTATTTTTTTAAGAAGGTTTTTTCTTCTTTCTTTTTTTTGGGTTAAATGTCAAGCTAAATTCGCATTTTATACACATGTCAACATTTCAAACGAAATCAAATTCTATTGTTATTCGAGAATACATGGGACCATTTTTCTCCCCCAACCTCGGATTCTGCTGTTATTTCTTCGATGGTATGAGACAAGGAAGTAACAAGTGAAAAAACTATTTCTAGCTTCTTATTCTTAACATCTCAGTCTGACATGCTAGCTCGGTGTTGTTTGCACTACTTTTGCCCGTCAACGGGTGAAACATTCAGCTCCCTTTCTTCTTTTCTGGTAGACAAATAGATTGCTGTGTCTGCTTCTTTGCATGAGGAAAGGAACGAGAGAAAAAGGAATGCTCACAGTAGGAGAACATGCTTGATGTGCCTCCTTGGGGTAAAACTACATTAGTTTTTACTAGAAAGCACCCTGGCTATGCCTCTAATGGTTTTGGGACTAGTCCTGCAGCACCCACCAAAAAGAGAAGCCCCAGCTTCCCTCCACTTGCCAATGTATGTGACAAAATCTTCATCTACATCTCCACTTGATTTCTGCCAAAAGAGAATATTGAACTTCAGCTCTTTGAGACAATATCAAACATTATCAGAACCTACTGTCTATGGAATTCAATCATCCATCAATGTGCGAACCATGCAGCAGGTGGATCAAGTACATTGCTTTAATAAACACCCCTTTTGTTTTAATTGGAAGATTGAGAATCATATGGTGGTAAATCAGTGAAAAGTGGGGTTGTAGAAGTTGATATGAGCTACTTCTTTGGAACTATACCATTCACATTGTGAATATGCAATTGTTCTTAATGATCCTGAAAGGCCTTTTAGGATCATTAGAGTGGAGCAGGAAACTCACCACCCATTGCTTGGCCTGACCGTCGTAAGTCTCACCGCTGTTGGGATATACCAGTATTGGTTTACTCGTTACCTGCCAATTGGTTAGCCAGAGAAACATCACTTCAAAATTTTCAAAATGTTAAGCAGGTTAAGTGTGAAATGCATCAGGAGCAGTATAAATTATAATCCCAACGCTTCATTCGACTGCTTGTTTGAAAAGGCAAGCCAGAAAAACATCATTTGAAAATGCTAATTAAGCAGGATAAAAGTAAAAGTTATCAGTATCAGTATAATCCTAGTGCTTCATTTGTCAGCTCATTTGAATGAAGAGACAACAAGAGAAAGATTGTTGCAAAGCAATTGCACAGTAACAGAAATTGATGTCACCTATAACATTACTGGCACCTAACCTAACCCAATTTCTTCACAAGCTCATGAGAAAAATAAGCAGATTTAGAACTTCTATCAGAATTACTCTCATAAATGAGCATCAACCCAAAAACTCATCCTACCTTCTTAATAGATGTAATTAGTCCATGGATAAATCTAGGAGGGGTACAGTTGATTCCAACAGCAACAACCTGCTTGCATGAATCTGCAATGGAGGCACACTCTGAAATAGGATCACCACTGACCACATTAACTCCATCCTTAGAATTGAAAGAAAACCATGCTGGAATTTCTATGCCTTCTTCCTCAAGAAGCTCAGCATATGCCTACAATAAAGAAAAGAAAGTGAACAAATATGTTCATGCTGAAACTAGTTCCATACATAATAGAAAATGCAAAACACCAAACAAGCTAGATAAATTTTTCCAAATTATAAATAAGTAATGGATGAATGAGGTGGCAATTGCATGGGAGAATTCCTGTAACCACATGATAAATAGGATGACGCTAAGACATGTTAGACTCTTTAAGCTACTGCAGATATATAGAACAGATCGACATATATTGTAAGCAGATAAGGTTCAATACCTTTGCTTCTAACTTGTTTGGGATTGTTTCAAACGCAATTATGTCAGCACCTGAGTTTGCTAGAATCTGTACCCTTTTCCTGTGAAAATCCTTCAAAGTTTCCAAAGTAATTGCATCACCATAGTTTCCGCTGTGGAGAGAAAATAAATCATATAGAGACATGTTGATGTATCACAACAAGATTCTAATACTATCAAAGTCAAACTAAAAATAAATTGAACAACATATGAGGCCAACACGCCTGTCCATGTTAGACATTATATTTGCTTTAAAGACAACCATCACCCAAAGTTAACTCTAGTTTATTAAACTAATATCTATCCAATGCACTTGATTGTCTTGCATACAATTTTTTATAGATGTTAGCTTTACAAAAAAAAAAAAAAATAGTAATGTTATTATTCATATATATATTCATTTCACTCTATTTGACTTAACATGTTTTAAGTGACTTTTCATGTCAGCCGCTTAAAAAAAATTAGGTAAAACACGTCATAAAATGATTAGTATAATAAGTCACGTTACTCAAAAATAAATGTCCAACTTTCCATGTTGTACATGTAACATGTACAAGTTGTCTATAATTACATGTACAAGTTGTCTATAATAACTATATAATCAATAGAGTATTATACGACTGTCATACAACTTGACTGTCATAATGTGGTAATAAAAATCAGTATTTAAATCATTGTCACGTCATCCCAACAGTATGATAGTTGTATAGCAATCTATTAAATAATATTATTTAATGGATTACTCCAAGTTTACACACCTATACTCAGAACCATCGGCTAAATAAGCTCCATAGCTGCCCACAGAAGCTGCAACTAGAATTGGACGTCTCGAACTCGAGCTCGAACTCGAACTCCTCCCATTTTCCATGACATCCCAAGAATCTTTTGTGCAACGGTCATGGTAAATCTCCCGGGCTTCGCACGCAATTTCTACACTTCTCCTAAGCAAACCTTCAGCTTCTTCACTAGAGAAGCCTTTGGCCTCAAAGCCTTGAACGGTGGCCTGTGTCAAATTAAGAACGTACATGGTAACTTTTTTTTTACCGAGAGCAAAAGAAGTAATTCTATGGGGGTGAAAATCAAGGAAGATAAAAAGTGGGTATCGAAAATTACCTGATAAGATGCTGTTAGAATAATATTTGCACCAGCGTCGAGGTAATCTAGGTGAACCTGTTGATCAATAAAAACACGACAATTAACAAAAGAAATGCATAAATAACTCCTTTCATAGGCACTTGCAACAGCCAATGAGATTCCAGCACGATCCACAACTACCGACACGTGGACACAATAAATTTCGCCACGTCACTATCAGTAAAATAGTATTTTCTCTATTTTCCACTGTGATTTTCACAGAAGAAGACGAACTTCACTTCTAGATTTGTGTGAATCGCATTTAAACTTATACTTAGAGATAAATAAAAAACTAATTAAGTAAATAAATAAAAGAAGGGATGTTCAAAGTAAGAAATGGAATTAATCAAAGTTTACGAAAGTATATTTATCTGCATAATATAAAATTTATTATTCTATAAATCAAGAAAGAAAAATCCAACTTAATATGATAGAAAATACATATATGTTGTAAAAGGATGTGAGAAATATTACAAGAAGCAGATTCTTGAAAATCTAACCCTCATTTACCCCGACCAAAAAGGAAGAAAAGACAAAAAAAAAAAACCTCTGAGAATCTAAACAATTCTTTCTTCATATATTTTCTAGTAGTACCCTGAAAAGGAAATCTTTTGAGAATATTTCTTTCTTTCCTTTCATTTCATCTTTCCCAAGAACCAAACAGAAAAGAGAGAGAGAGAGAGAGAGTACCCTTCTGACAAGATGAGGAGAATCAATAAGGCACTTGGCGCTCCAAAGAGGGTCGTTGAGGTCAGCCCCGTGTCGTTCGAGCTCCGTTGCAAAGCCGCCGTCAATGACAACGCAGCCACCGCACTTCTGAATGAAGTCGGACATAAACGACGACGACGATGTCTCCTCCGCACCTACTAAACCCATGCCGTAGAATCAGGAAAAGAAGACGGCGGTTTCAATGCAGAGTGTTGGAACGCGTTTTTTTTTTTTTTCTCAGTTGGAAATTAAACTAAAGCACGACACACTTAATCCTCCATGGTTCTTGAAAACCATTTATAGAGGGAAGGGAAGATGCAAACTTACGAATATGCCCTTGCCGATAAGATTCTCAGTTCTCACGCCAACTGTCATTATTCATAAGCATATTTTCAATTGCATATTTTTTGACGTGATAATAAAATTCACAATTATTAAATTATTAATATTGTGTATCCCAGAAGGTACGAGGTACCGAAGCACTAGGAACAAAGAAATAAATAATTAAGTAAAAGCCAGGGGGTTTTGGATAATTAAATAATTAGACACTTATTTTTTTGGTAACACTTAAAAGAGATCCGATGAGCTGGAAATAAGCAACAAGCTAGCTCAGCCTACACATGCCGTATTGAAAACACCAATCCCAAAATAAAAAAAAAACTAATCCTTGCTGTCTATGTTTCCAATTCCTATCTTCATGGGCATTAAGGTGTGCTCATGCTGTCTTGCGTGGCATGATAAATTGATAATGTTTCACATGCCTTTCCATACCACTAAGCTCATTAAGAGAATATATATATATTCTAAAGGGTGGTTCGCGGCGCTTCGCAGGTCACTCCCTCAAAGCCGTAGAAACGAATTCTCTTTATTTGACTTGAAATGGAAAGAGTTTATTTAGTGTATTTATGGGGCATAATTGTCCATTTAATTTTTGAACAATTTTTCTTTTGAATAATTATGCCTACTAAATACATGCTGTTATTAAAATAACAGCATGTATATTATAGTTTAATCAACGATCAAGATTAAATTTCTTAAAATCTCTTTTCATTTTTTCTCTCATATTAAATGCTTCTAAAAGTAAATCAACTTTAAAATTTAATCTTAACCGTTGATTCAACTACATCATATTCGGATCCTCCCGAGGTGATCGTAACTCACTGTTGTTAGGTGGTGGCTAGCGAATTCTTATTGGATTAAGAGATAGCTATAAGACATTGAGGGAAGCGCTTTGAGGAGCCTAAAAATATTTTTAACTCTCAAAAAGCTCGTTTGAAGAAAAAAGTACTGATTTGATAAAAAAAAAAATTAAAATTAAAAGTGTTTTTAATGGTCCAAAAAGCCTAAAAATAGATAAAATGCACTTTTGACAAAAGTTTTAAAATGAAGCTCCTGCAAGAAAATTTTTTTTGACTTAAAAGCTATATTTCTCAAACACAATCACAAACATTCTCTTCTTCCATTAAAAGATAGAAACAAAAATATGACGAACATATCACAATAATGATATATTTAATTGTCAAAATTAGATTTCCAAATCCTTATCCCTTGATTAACCAAAAAAAAAAAAAAAAACTTAGGGTAGGAGACAATTTTAAGGCACCAAAGAGTGATAATACATTAAAACTCCACTATCTCCAAAAGTAGATAAAGTTGGTCCATCTTGTTGTCACTTGACACGTAAGCGCTTAAGAATTTTGGATAGCCTTGCTCTCTTGGACTCCACCTAATAGGCTAATGGTCTACATCAGCATGTATCCATCCTGATTAGCCGCCACATTATTTTGAAAATAATAATTTAAAAAGAAAAGAAAAAAAACACCCAGACTCCCGAAATTTGACATGAACCGGAGGAGAACTGTTGCGTCCACATTCATTTGTTGTTTATTATCCAACTAAGTTTTTTTTTTTTTTTTTTTCTTTTCTTTTCTTTTCTTTTCTTTTCTTTCTGTCTTTTTGTTTAATTTGGTTTCATATTGGCTTACATAAGGTAAAGTGTATGATAGGAAAAATGACAGAAGATGATGATCAAGTGGTGACACCACTAAAAGATGGATTTTTTTTTTTTGGTGAATTTTGATTGCCTTCTGCAACATATCAAGATAAGGTTTGTTTGCCTGCCATTATATGGGATAAGATTAAACATAGATAAGTGCTTTGTATCTTTAAACGAAAAAAAAAACTAATAATAACTTTTTTTAAAAAAAAAAAAAAAAAGGAGAAAAAAGAAAAGGAAATATGAAGTGCTTATACTCTACCTAATTCTTCTAAAACCACTATTATCAGTCACTTAGAGCCTGTTTGGAATTGCATTTGAGAAATAAAGCTTTTAAGTCAAAAAGAGCTTTTGGGCAAAAACTTCATTTTTAATCTTTTGTCAAAAGTGCGTTTTGGTCATTTTTAGACTTTTTAAACCCTTAAAAGCGTTTTTAATTTTTTTTACCAAACGAGTATTTTTTTTTTCTTTAAACGGGCTTTTTGAGTATTAAAAACATTTTTAGGCGATTTAAACGCAATTCTAAACAGGCCCTTAGACCATAAGTATAGACTGTATAGTTAGAGTATCTCTAGCAGCTTAGCTAAAAGACCAATATTAACTATATTTAGCTATTATTGCTCTTTTTTTAGCTCCAACGGAGTAACTTGCCATTAGGTAGAATAGCTACATTGCTACAGTGAATAGCAATTTGGAGCTATTCACTGTAGCATACTAGATGAATAAAATATTTTTTATTTTTCTTTTGTTTATTATTTCTTTATTTCTACTCTTTTCACCCAACATATTTTATTTCTTCTAAACACTTGTTCACATCTGATACGTCTCTCTCTCAAATACAAAATTTATCTCCCTCACTCACAAAATTTCTTCACAAAGTTAGATGAAAAAATTGAATGCAGACAAAATTTATTTCATGGAAACACACGGATGAAAACAAATCAATTGCAATTGGCTGAAAAAAAAAATAAATTATTTATGTTATTAATTTTAACAATTAGTACCTACATGTGAGATGAATGTTCCTCATATGTGTTTATTTTTGTTTTTATGAATGAATTCTATATATGTGTTTGTTTTTCCCTTTAATTAAGTGTTGGCAATAATATAATAAAAAAATAATGAGAAATAATATTTTAAAGCAAACAGATAATGCAATAGAGAATCTGTTAGAGTGTGTAGTGAAAAAATAATAAGTAAAGTAAAGAATTGTACTTTTTTCAAAAGGTAAAATACTTAATGGTGCTGCTGGGAATGCTATATCTAATAATAGAAAATAAGGCCCAATATTGTATCTAATACAAGGGGAGGTGTTATATGGTGTAATATGTTTACACTACATAGGCCAATCAGACGCAGCCTTCACACTCTAAGCCAAAACTTTAGGGTATTATTGAACACAAATATTTTATAAATTGGTTTATATGAGTTTTCTACAAACCAGTCTCTAAAAGTGGCACGTCTTCTTTAAGCTACTAAAACAATATATGTTATTAAAAGAAGCGTGTTTCTCAAATGCTAAGAACATATGTCACTTTTAAATGCAGATTTGTAAGAAAATTTTATGTCCAGTATTATCGTAGTAAAGAGTAACAAGTTAACCCATTTCTTGTAAAGCAAGCAAGCCCCTGTTTATAACGTAACTCAAAACCAAAACCAAAAGATTGTCACACCCACACACAACCCACGTTACATGTACAACATACTTCTGACCCTAAACAAAAATAAGAGGCATGCCAGCCAGGATAAGTCTTCTGACTTCTCATAAGAGATTCAAAATTGGGCAAACCTAGCACAAGCCTTGGAGGCTTAAGTCCCAAAAAAAATTTAAAACATCCCCCAATTTTTTTATTTTTTTTATTTTTTATAATTTTTATAAGTGACAAGTGACATCACATAAGAGAAAAGGTTTTGAGGCTGCAATCCTTCCCACATGAAATATCCAGGTCTAATTGGCATCACTTTGTTAGGGCACGGGTGGATTAGGTAGAATAATGGAAATATCTAGTTGGCCACTAGAATTCAATTAGGATTTGCACTGTATTCTGAAATCATCTCTCTTTACTTGAAGGCTAGAGAAGCTTTTCCTTCTCTCACTGTTCACCTGCTTTACTTCAAGGCCAGAGATTTTCATTTCCATTGCAGAGTGCAGAGGGAAGCTGCTTTGGTGGGCATAATGTTGTGACAAATGGGTCTCAGACAAAATGTATTTTAATAGAAAAGTAAAAAGTAATTTGGTTATCTAAATTTACATTGAAACTAAGGAAAGCTGCAGTGAGTACTTTGTCGAAGAAAAGCATAAATATCATAATATCTAAATATATTTATTCCTTGTGTCTGTACAAAGTTGATTTCCCAGGCAGGGATTGCCTAAGCTCTCTGTTACTTCCAACATCAAGACTCAAGAGTAATGAGTGACAACCATTATAGGTATAGCATGACTCTATCCCCAATACCAAACCCATAGCACAAACACAAATCACTTTGGAATACAATTTAATATAAATTCCCATAAACCTCAGTGACCAAAACTATTTTGCAGACCTAAAAATCAAATGAACGAACAGCTCCACCAATTTCTTCGTTTTTCCTGGCACAACTAATTCAACAAAGCAAGCAAGTGCAAAAATGATCAGGGACCACGAGCAGGGGAAAAACAGAAGCAGCTCGGCGCTTGGTCTTCTGGTATCATCCCTCCTCCTTTGCTTGTATCAATTCCTTCTAACATTCGCACCACCTCATCCATTTCTGGACGTTTATCCGGATTTGCATCCCAGCATTTGCGCATGATATTTGCTATAGAACTTGGACAACATCTGGGAATTTCTGGGCGCAAGTTCTGTCAATAAAACCATGCAGTATGAAACTCCCTTGAAGATTGATAACAAATGTTATGGTATACATAAAGTTCAATATAGGGCTTTTGACATTTTGTGTTGGAGTGTCGGGTTCGTGTAGGGTCGACTCACTGGTCAACCTGTTAAGGGTCAATTCTGACATGACCCAAACTCGATAACACAAAACTCTAACCTGCTAATTTCATGTTGGATTCATATCGGGTTTGTGGGTTGTGTCAAATATTGACAACCCTGCTTCAACTTTACCCAAGAGGAATCACTAGAAATGTATAAAAGATAAAAATAAGTTAATTAAATTATTAACAAAACTCATTTCTATTTGAAATTTTTAAGCATTAGTTATTTGAAACAAACAACAATAACTAACATCCTGTGAAAGTTAGACGGTTACAGTTAATGGATCGTTTCTATAGCAACGTTAAAAGTACATGTGAAAACATCAAAAAATCAATAAATATGGATCAGAACATGATCCTTGTCCTCTGGTTAGCATATTCAGACTGATAGACTCCCCTCACACATGCCTGGTTAAAAATAATTATTCCTAATATAGAATCAATGTTTCAAATGGTCAGAGCTTAGAGCTGTAATAACTAATAAGCTTTGTTCGCATGTTAAAACCAAAAAGAGCTTTTGAAGGAAGGCCATACTTAAAAAATTTCAAATCCAAAACTTGCATTAGGCATATAGTTAAACTCAAAAACTTTCATTAGTCACATTATTTGTCAGTTCTAATGCTATTAAGAACCAAAAACAGGATACCATAACCTACTGTCATCTAAAACCCACTAAGTAAGTACAATGACAAAACAGTTACCTCAAGCCTTATTAAGTCACAACATTGCAAATAAAATAATATAAAACTGACAGCAGAGACTGCACAAATTTCTGTTGATAGATATCACTCATTCATCGTACAAACTGACCTGTCGAACAACTGCAGATGACACATCGGCGAAGCTAAGATCTGGGTAGGGCATATCACAGCAATAAATTTCCCATAAGCATATGCCAAAGCTGTACACGTCACATCTTCTATTATAAGGTTTACCATCAAGAACCTACATAAAGAACTTGTTAGTTTTATAGCCTACAGTCATAACCTAGGCATGTTATCTCATCCATTATCTACTAGAGGACCCCATATGTGCATGAGAGAGAGAGAGAGAGAGAGAGAGAGAGAGAGAGAGAGAGAAAGAACTTGAAATTCAAAAGGAGCCCAATAACGTAATGCTTTATTTTCTTGTTTCTTTTTTCTTTTCAATTTTGGTTTCCACCAAACAGAAATACTGACCCTGTGTGACCAAACAAATCAACTCCACCTCTTAAACAGGGAATATCTTTACCAATGATTAATTGCGAAGACATCATATAAATCAAGTTTTAAAAAAAAGAACTTCTAAGTAAGTTTTTATATTCTCTTATTCTGGGTTCATGGAAAGCATTACAGTAGAAGAAAATTTCTATTCAGCGATCATGAGTGGATATTTGTCATAACATACAAGGTTGAATAGTTCACTATTTCTGCCCCACAAAAACATCTAAAGTTAACATATAAAGTTTTGGCATAATACCTCTGGGGCCATGTATCCAAGGGTACCGGTTTCACCAGTCATGTCCCTCGGATTCTGAGCTTCAACACGGGCAACACCAAAATCAGCAATTTTTAGAGTTCTTTGAGCATTGAGCAACATATTTTCTGTCTTTACATCACGATGTACAATACTCTTTGAGTGTAGATAGCTAAGACTGCAGATCATTGGAAGATGTTTAGCACTCATCAGTTTGTCAATTCAATTTACAAATCCTACTGACAAGGAAAAAATATTCATAATTTTTTTTCTACAACAATGTCAGAAAAATCTGGAGCTTACCCTCTAGAGAGGTCCAAAGCAAGTTGTATCACAACCTTAAAGACAAGTTTCTTTCGCTTATTTCTTATCAAGAACTTTTTTAGTGTCCCACCAGGGAGATACTCCACAACTACACAACATGCCCTAGAAGGAAGGGAATTGTGACCATCAATTGAAGGGTTTTTAGAAGGAATCTTAAGATTTGAAGTTCCCATTGAAGCGCCAACAAACTGTAATCAAAATTTATAAAAAGAAAAAAACAAATTACAATTGAAAAGATTTAGAAATACAATTAACTTCAAAAGTATGCGATATCAAATCAAGAAACTAAGATGATGCAACAGTATTATATCTTAGAAGGAATTAGGTAAGGGAAACGTTACAGACTTAGCGTCAAGATTTACAAGTTATAGAAAATGGAAATAGTGAAGTCTAAAGCAGCCACTTTTGAAACAAATGTCATTCATCATCGTGGAGATGTCAATAAATTAAACGTAACATGTTGTAGAATATGGGCTTTACTTTTGTAACGTTAGGATGGTCAAGCTTGTGCCAAACAGCAACCTCTTGGCGAAATGATGCCCGCAGAGCAGCAGTTTCAGCAGATGTGGCCATACCATCCTCCCCCCAGTCCAACAGCTTCACTATAATATTAAACGGGACAATTCTGTGAGAATTTGATATGAACATGAATCAAGTGTTACAAAACTACTAGTCTAGCTAATAAGAAGACATGGAAACAACTTAATAAGTAATCAATTTTATTAGTGAGCCTCCATAATTAGCAACCGTGAGATCTTATAAGCCAAGTCCTATCACAAACATTTTAATAATTATTAACTGTCTCCTGAATTACACACAATTTAAAATTCATTCTCAGTAATTTTAAAAGCATACTAACTTGTTTGCAAGTTTCTAATTAATTCCTAATATTTCAAGAACCAGGATATTTACTTCTTGAGTTAGGAACCTAAAGAATTTTAAAATCCTGGCTGGGAGACGTAGATTTGCTCAAAACTACAAATGATGCCAAGGACTCATTTATATGGCTGTGACATACACATAGTAACTAATTCAATTGATACTATATTGGCATCCGGATGAAAAATGCAATCAATAAAGTTGTCTGAGAGGAAATTTTAACGAATATGCAGTGCCAAAAAATATTACTTCTCGTCTGAATAACAGACAAACAGTTCAGTCCCCAAAAGGTTGTCCAATCTGTTTTGGTAGACATTACACATGGTTTCTCTGATGGAACCAGAATGTAAAATAAATGTTATACTCCCCAATATGTGTGATCAAAGATAGGAAATAAGCATGTGCATGCTTGCATGCATGCAGACAATGTTTGACAGACACACACAAGCATGATCTAACACACAAACAAAATTCTAATCTGTCAGAAGATTCTATAAATCGATAGAAAATTACTCCAAAAATCGATAGAAAGCAGACCAAGCTGTGCCAAAATAGGCTATAAGAAAACTTGCGACAAGACAAAATAGCAGTTCAATGTCCTTTGCAAAAACCATTGGTGGGATGATGTTGGTTCCTATGGAAATGATTTTTGATATGTGAAGGGTATGTGAGCTGGATAAACTGACGTTGAAGTAAGACCACTAGGTCTTCATCAATTCTGCAATGAAACTTACACGAGCAATAGTGTGACCTTAGAGCAGTTATAGCACTCTCAACCACAGAACCCGAAAGCAAGTAATTAGCATTAGTTAGGTGTTTTATTTTGTATACCTCCAGTGTACTAAGGGGTGCCTTACGCTTTTAATGAGATTGAATTATTACTTATAAAAAAAAAAGCATTAGTTAGGTCTTACTCCATCTTAATATCAAAATTTAAAAATATGACCATCTGTTAATCAATTTTAAACCTCGACACTAAAATCATTTTCATCATCAAAAGCACTCTCCATCCAAAAAGAGAATCAAAAATAAATTGGCAGACATACCATGAATTATGCAGAGCATTTTATGCCTCAAACGCCAATTAGGTTTGGTAAATCATATAATCAAGTTTTTCCCTACAAGTTTGATCCATGCCATTAAGCTTTTTTTTTTTTTTTTCATATTAAAAAGAAAACAAATTAGATGATTCAAATGCTTAGATTTTCTTCTCATTTTCTCTAAGAAATCTCAATTCATCATGTGAAACGGACTCAGAGAGTGCAACTTAAGGGCTAATTATCAGAGTAGAAGTAATGATGACATGTAATATGGATCTGATACCAGAGTTATATATAGAGGACGTGTCCAGCTAATTCACATATTTTTTCCAGCACTCATGCTTGTAAAGCTAGAACACGATGACAGGAAAACGCAACATATCAATAGGCAATCCTAGCAAGATGTTCAAGCTTCAAAAATTACTACAATATCTCGGATTGGTCAAGCAGTATAAAAGAAACCTTTACAAGAATCCAAACAAACTATAAATTATAAACTTCGTATTCTTATCAACATCTTCTCGAGAAACAGAGCAAAAACAAAAATACAAATGAGGAGAAAAGAAAATAGACAGAGATACTACCTGCAACATCTTGGCTGTCATAAGTACCCCTGTATACAGTGCCATAGGTCCCATCAGCTATATTATATCTGATATCCAATTTAGATAAATCAATCTCCCAGTCTTCTTTGGACCTTTGGATATCGATGTTGTTCGACCAAACCCGGTTCAGGTGCTTCTCCAGCTGCATATCCAAGCTTTTCAAATCAATTTTATCTGCTCGGATCATCATACCTTTACTACTAACACTTCCCGTACCCTTTACTTTTGAATTCTCTTCTTGATTGCCCATCTTCTTTTGTGTCTTAACACCTCCAACATCCTCAGACCTCAAATCCATCATAAATAAACCAAATTGGATACCTCAGCTACCCAATAAGAAGCCTTAAATTCCAAAGAAAAATAAAGAAATAGGACAAACCTAGATAAATTTTATGTACGTGCTATCTTAAGAAGTCATAATCAAAATAAATTCTAAAATTCTCATCATCATCAAAACGAGAAAGCTCACAAAAGCAAAATTTGCTAACCCTCCTCCTACCAAAAGTAGATTTTTCAGCAACAAATGTTTTCCAGATGAATAAAATAGGGGAAAAAACAACCCAATTGAAACCCAATCACAACAACCCAATTCCTAATCCAATATTGACCTGACAACCCAAAAATCAATATTTGGAAAAAGCCCACAAATATGGAAAAAAAAAAATAAATGGTAAGAAAGAAGAGCGCTCTAATCAATATTACCTAGGAAAAAAAAAACAAAACTAGCCCTTTCTAGTTCCAGAACCCCAGATTTCCTCATCGCCAACCACCTTTTTTTATTAATACATTTTTATAACTATCAACAAAAGTAAACCCTAAGAAAGCGACTCAATTCCCACCATTCTACGACCAAGACCGACGACCCAGAATTTAAAATTTTTAAAAATGCACACAAAACTTCAAGTACAATCCGAACCACTTAAAATTTTATAATGACCACCAAGAACAAGCACGAATACAAAACCCAGAAACCCAAAAGCCCCAAACATATAGAGAGAGGGACGAAAAGATTGACTTGAACGTTATACAAATGGAATAATGACCAAATAGTCGGTGGAAAAAAAAGAAGCTTTTTTTGTGGGATTCAAAGGCAAAGTCATTGAAAGCAAAGAGAAAAGTCATCAGGGTCCCATGATTTCATCATCATCATCATCACCACCATCATTATCAGCTATTCCAAAGGCAAAGAGAGAGACAAATTTTCAACGAGGGTTCGGCTCAGAAAATAAAATGGCCATTAGGGTTTTTGTGGGTGAGAGAGAGGAAAGCCCGGGTTACCTATAATATACAAGACAGAAGACAGAATCACAAGCTGTTTCAGAAATCCAAGGAAGGAATTGGAGCGTGTACAAGGAGCAAAACATAGTAAAGCTTTGTTCCTCGCCCTGTATTTTTAACGAATTTACCTGTATTTCTTGGATGGACCTTTGTGCCCTTTTCCATTACTCTAAATTTCATCACATTACCATATATCTTCGATCTAGACCTTTTAGATAATAAAAACTCTTCAAATCTTATCATTATGTTTAATTGAATGGTTTTAAAACTTAGTATTTTAATATTTATATTTTTTAATTTGTATAATAAAACGATTAATTTTGAATTATTTAATTAAAAATAGTTATCAAGATTTGAAGAACATTATCAGGAATTATCCTAAAAATTTTAAATCATTAGATATTCGTGTAGTAATTACTAATTAGGATTCTGATCAAGAAAATTGAGAAGACCATTTTTTTTTCTTTTCTTGTTGGATATATATATATATATATATATATATATATATATATATATATATATATATATATATATCATGGAAAAATAATGGGCTGCACAATGTTTTTTATATGAACGAGAATGTTTAATTAGTTGATTAATTTGACTGGCTAAACATGTCATTAAATATTGATGCAAATTGCAAAGTATGTTTGACTTTCTTTTTTTCAAATCAAATGGATTATGAGAGGTGTGCTAATTAATATATGCTTAAGGGCTTTTTTTTTTTTTTTGGTCCACCTTCCCTAATTTGGCATGTTATTTTAGCGAGTATGAGACATGTTAAAGGTCAAAGTCCAAATGGCATTTTTGTAAGGGACAATAATAGTGTTTAAAATTCCAATAATGGAGTGGGAAACGTTCCTTCCAAGGAAATCCTCAAAAGTTCTTGATTCTTGGAGCCACCAAAGTGAATCCAGTTGGATTATGCCTAGGTGCACGTACTTGATGCACTAATTATACCTAACAAATTCTCTGTATTTGTTTGGTACTTTACTTCAGGTATTGTCATGTATTTATGTTTCCTTTAAATTGGGTTTTTAAAAAATTAACGGTTAAATATTATTTCAGTACTTGTAGTTTGCACTAAAATTAAATAGCTACCTAAGTTTTTAAAAATATCGCAAATGGTACCTGTAGTAAATCAGTAAACCCACTAGTACTAGAAAGCGCCGTAAGGAGGACCGTCAAGAGGAGGGGGAGAACTTTTGCTCTCCCCCTCCTCCCTGATTTTCTTCACACTCCCCTTCTTTTGTTTTTAGAAAGCTTAGTTCAGATGCCGTCCACCGTCTTTGGCTGTGTTTTTTTTTTCGAGTTTTGACTGGGCTCTTGGATTGGACTTTTCAAAACTCAATCTACTTCCTTCCGTCATGCCTACCTCGACACGCGCCCCACCACCACGCTCACCGGCTTCCAATAGCACTTTCGGCATCTTTGTTGGGCAACCACGCACCAATGCGTGGTCTGTTGCGCTCTGGCTAGATTCTTTATGCATCCTTCCATTGGTGCTTGTGGGCCTTTTATGTCTTTTGTGCTTCGGCCAGAATCTTCTGGCAGCTTCCCTCCTCTCCTCATTTCGATGCTGCTGCTGGTTTGTAGGTTTTAATTGCTTCTTTTTTTTTTTTCCTTGTATTTTTATGTATGTTTTGTTGTCCTGGCCTTTGGGTCGAGGACGTGAATAATTTCCTGGCTTTCAGGTCTAAAAGGGAATAGTTTAGGTGTGGGTCTTTTGCTCATGCCTGGGAAATGTGCTACCTTTGCTAGAGTAGATCTGTTCTATTAGCTAAAGATTGGACAGGGTTTGCAGATGTTTAACGTCATAACCCTTATACGTGGGTGCCACGTAGCATGGTACCTGAGTTTTTGGGTTCAAGTCATATTTTATTTTTATTTTTAAAACAATGAATTATATAATATAGAAAATTTGTAGGAATATTTAATATTTTTAGTGTGTTTTTACGCATCCTAATTTTATTGTTAGTGATAGTATGGCTGCCATGGAAGAATATTCCAGTTAGCAAATGAACCCACGTGGAGCAGACAAGTCGTTGGAGGGCCCCTGGCCAACAGGTGGATGGGTTAAGGCTAATTGGGATAAAAAACAAGAACAGATGGGAGTGGGAATTGTAGCGAGGGATTGGGGTGGTTTTGTCCTTGCCACTTGCTGCAAGGTGCATGTCTTACACGTCCAGGCATTTTAGAGCCAAATTCTGCAGAAGCAATGGGCCGGAGCTCTCTACACGGCCAGCTTTTGTCATGATATAATTGATATTGGTATATCAAACGTCATATTGGAAGGAGATGCAAAAGACAAAAGTTGGGGTGGATGCAATCTGCTCAACGGACACAAACATGACTCGACATGGATTATAATATAGAAAATTAGGAGGAATATTTAATATATTTAGTGTGACATCTATAATATTTCAATACAAATCAAACCCATATAATTTTGAACATTTGAAAAAATATATATAGAGAAAAATAAACATTTTTTTTTAATAAAAATTTGTTTCTATAGGTATACATGGTTTAAAATGAAAAGTATAAAGAAAAAAAAAATAGCCTTTTAAAAAAATGGGCTATATGGCCCATAATGAGTAGTTAATTAATGTAATATGTTTTTAAAAAGATGATAAAAAGATAGTCTTTAGCCTTGATGGGTTGGCCTAGTGATGAAATGTATTACAACTTTCAAATATGAAGTGTTGATTAATGGTTCTCCTGAGGGTTGTATTCAACCTAGTCGTGGTCTCCGACAAGAGACCTGTTATCCCCTTATTTATTTCTTTTATGTGCAGAAGCGTTGAGTTCCAAGATCCGGTGGATGGAACAAGAAGTAGGGGTGGGCAAAAACCCGACCGACCCGCAAACCCGCCCCGCCCCGCCCCGATCCGCCCCGCCCCGAGCGGTTTTTAGGCATATTTTTGCGGGTTCGGGTAGGATCTCTCCAACCCGTGCGGGGCGGGGCGGGTTGCGGGTATAAAGATTTATTTCATGCGGGTACCCGCCCCGCCCCGATCCGACCCGCCCAAGTATAAAAATATTAAAACTAAAAAAACCCTAACCTAATTTCCTAACTCTCTCTTTCAGTTTCAGTTTCAGCCGCCTCTCTCCCTTCCTTCCTCTCTCAACCTCTCGTCTCTTGCTCTCTCTCCATCTCTCTTGCTCTCGCTCTCGCTCTCTCTCCGTCGCTCTTGCTTGCTCGTCTGCGCCGCCGCTCCACCTCAAATCACTGGCTGTTGCGCCGCTCCCACCTCCACTCCACAGACCACGATCCACGATCCACGATCCAGGTTTTTCTCTCTCTCTCTAGGCCTCTTTCATGAATGGGAACCAAAAGATCTTTTATCATTCAGATCTAATCATTCTTTGGTTTTCTATTCCATTGATTATAGGTTTGATGTTGGGTTGGGTTGTGTTTGATTGTTTCTTGGTATTCTGATGTAGGGTTTGTTTGAAAATGGAGGACAAGAAACCTGCAGAATAGACGAAAATGGAGGAGAAGAACCCAACCCGCACAACCCGCCCCGTCCCGCCCCGCCCCGCACAACCCGAACCCGCGCGGTTTTGTTAATTTTGCTCGGGTGACGGGTTGAAAAATTCAAAACCCGCAGGGTGCGGGGCGGGTGGAAAAAAAGCCCATACCCGCCCCGCCCCGACCCGTGCCCACCCCTAACAAGAAGGCTCTTTCAAAGGGGTTCCTACATCTCCTAAAGGGCCATGACTAAGTCATTTATTTTTCGCGGACGACAGTCTTATTTTTTGTTGGGCCACGATACATGATTGGAGGATGTTAACAGAGATTTTAGACTGGTATGAAAAGGTGTCAGGCCAAAAAGCTAAATAAAGAAAAAACATCAATCTTTTTTAGTAGAAACACAAGCCAGAGGGATCAGAATCAACTTATTCAATTAGCTGGGGTCCCTACTACTCAAAGATATGACAAATATCTTGGTTTGCCAGCGTTGGTAGGGAAATCTCAAGTTAAAGAATTTCAAAGCATCACGGAGCGGGTTCGTAAAAGGGTCAATGATTGGAAGGTAAAACTCTTGTCTCAAGCAAAAAAGGAGATTCTTTTGAAAGCTGTGATTCAAGACATCCCTACTTATAGTATGGGAATTTTCTTATTGCCCAAAAGTTTGTGTAAGGAGCTTAATACCATTATGCAAAGATTTTGGTGGGGCCATTCGGAAAATGTCAAGAAAATCCATTGGATGTGTTGGGAGAAAATGGGGAGATCCTAGACACAAGGGGGTATGGGGTTCCGTGATTTACAATGTTTCAACAAAGCCCTATTAGCCAAACAATGTTGGCATTTATTTCATTACCCTTAGAGTTTGGCGGCACAAATTGTTAAGGCAAAATATTTTCCAAAGCATTCTTTTTTAGAGGCGAAGTTGGGGAGTCGACCGTCGTTTGCATGGCGGAGCTTACTTTCGGCTAAACCTTTGTTTAAGGAAGGAATGATTTGGAGGATAGGCAACGAGCAAAAAGTGAAGATATGGGGCGATAAATGGATTCCAAAACCGGTGTCTTATAAAATATAGTCTCCTTGTCGGCAATTGGAGCAAAATGCTTTAGTAGCTGAGCTTATTGATAGGAGTACAGGTTATTGGAATTATGCTCTTATTCATAGCATCTTTTGGAAAGAGGAAGCTGAATTAATCTGTAGCCTTCCAATAAGCCGTTATGGTCAAAGGGATAAGTTGATATGGAGGTCGACTCCTACAGGGGTGTTTACGGTGCGTAGTGCTTATTATTTGGAGAAGGGGAGCATGGATACTATGGATGGGGAAGGATCCACTCATTATGGGGTTTCTGAGGTTTGGAAAAAGTTGTGGGCTATTAAGGCACCTAATGCTACAAAAGTATTTATCTGGAGGGCATGTAATAACATTCTCCCAACAAAGGAGAACCTCAAGCGGAGAGGGGTAATCAAAGACGACATGTGCCCCATTTGCACGCTAGAGGTAGAATCTGTTGTTCATGCCTTATGGGCATGTCCAGGTGCCCAAGATGTTTGGGCAGGCAGTAAGAGATGGATTCAGAAGTGCCATAGTGCAGGAGCTAACTTTTTTGAAGTCCTAGAATTTTTGATGTTGCGAAGCAGTGACAAAGACATGGCTGTGATAGCAACAGTGGCCCAAGAAATTTGGTCTTGTCGGAATACTGTGGTCCATGGTGGAAACTTTACTCATCCGAACGTCCTTGTAAGAGAAGCGGAGGAGCTAGTAGCCGAATATTGGAACCAAAATGAAAACATGTCAACAGAAATTACTTCTACACCATTTGTCCCAAGCCGATTGCAATGGAAGAGTCCGGATATAGGTTGGCTTAAAGCCAACTAGGACGTGGCTCTTAATTTGGAGAGACAACGAGTGGGAATTGGGGTGGTTATAAGAGATACTACAGGGAGGGTATATGCGGCCCTTAGTTGTTCAGTGGAGGCATGGCCGGTGCCGGTTATAGCTGAAGCAATGGGGGCACTGCAAGCGTTAGAATTCTGCCGGGATCTGGGCATTACAGAATTATTTTTAGAGAGAGATTCTTTACAGGTGACCCAAGCAATTAATTCTATGGATGATCAATGGCTCCGGTTTAAACAGATTATTGGAGATATTTAGGTAGTGCTTTTACAATTCCATAACTGGAAGGTCGCTCATGTGAAAAGGGAAGCAAATTTTGCAGCCCACGGTCTAGCGAAGGTAGCGGCGCAAGAACCTACGCAAAAAGTATGGAGGGACGAGATCCCTTTGTGTAGTTCTTTTATAGCAAATTGCTCTTGTTGTTTAGAGTGTTATACTCTAGATTTTTCAGATATGAATGAAAAAAGTCTCTATTCAAAAAAAAAAAAAGAAAAAAAAAGAGATAGTCCTTAGCATTACTCTTCTAAATGTTGTCTTTATATAGTTTTGGAAAGTAATAAATTCTGAGATACATTAAAATTTTGAACTTAATGAAATCACATATAAGGAAACTTATTGAAATATAATTAAATGTTCTTAATTAAGCTAATTTAATGAGCCGTTCACTCTTAAAAAATTGGTTCAAAAATTATGCCTTAAAAAACTGGTTTAGCCTTTAAAAAAAATGGGTTCACGCCATATGTCGCAATTCTAGACTATCTCTAAAGAGTGATTCGACTATTATATGTATATATGTGTATGTGTGATCACGATATGAATCGAGGAATATACATGAATTTGATTGCTTTATATTGATGTTTAATGGCTGTTTCATTGCATGGGGATTTAATATTGATGAAATTGACAAGTGGGGATTGTGGGTTTTGGTTATTGGAAGCTTGGCTAGTTGAGGATGTTATGTTTTGATAATGGGATGTTAAGGAGAGTTTTATATAGGGACGATTGATGAGGATTAAGCCCTCCATAATGGCAGGTTGTGCAAGGGTCCCTATATGGTTAAACTAGTATGGATTTAAAGGGTGAATATGGGTTTTGCTCACTTTTTTTTTGTTTTGAGTTTTAATTAGTGGACATTAAGTTATTTGATGATGGACCCACTAATATTAAGTTTTTTTTTTTTTTTTTTTTTTTTTTCTTTGAGTTGTAAGCTACACTCACTTAGTGGGTTTTGAACACATCCTCAGCTTCCATCCCATTTTGAGCTAGATCGCTAAAGGCTCGTTGGAGCCACCATGGGCTTAGCAAAAACAATGGATATAAGAAGAAAAATCCCACATTTACTTGCTGCAATGTGAGTGGCATGCCCAACAATTTCGTTTTCCTGTAAGAACTTATATAACTTTCTCATAAGGCGAGTGAGCCTTATGAGATCTTGGTAGTTGAGGATCTAGCTACGAATGGGCCCCTGAGGTAGATGGCCAAATGGGCCCAGTAAGACTGGGTCCACGACACAAAATTGTGGTCATACAATGAATGTCTATTGTTTTGGTTACTTGGAACAAAATGGCACAAAATTATGATATAGTTATTGCATGGATTGTGAAAAGTAATGGTATAAAGTCACAGTTCCAACAATATTGGTCGGAAGGTACAACAACATCATACAAGCCTGCCACATATAATAAGATATTTTCAGGATTTTGGTAACAAATATATAAGAATTTGTTCACTTCATGCTGATGGATTATATTAATAACATATACTTCAAGTTATAACTCTCTTCCATATGGCTTGTCCATACTCATAACCTTCTTACGGTAAGATTGGCGTGTTCCTTGAGACATATGGTACAACATTAATGCCCCAATAAAGTGCAATAGCCCACGATCGCTAGTTGTCCAACCGAATTCGACCCCAAGTGATCGATCCACATAACTAGCAATGCTACAGGGTGTAATTGTCATTTGTAAATGGTTGCGTCGATCACAATAACTCGTCACTGAAAGAAAAGTCATATAGAAGGCCACTATGTTCAAGAATATGATCTATAAAGGAAAAGCATTCATTTTGAAAATTAGAGAGGAGATAGTTTGTTTATATAGAAAGAATATGACTTAATTCCCTTTTTCCCGTCTCCTGCTCTGATTCTATATATAAATATGACTATCGGAGAATATAGTATTTGAAAATATGATAGTTGGAAAAGAAATTATAAATAAAGAATATTTAAATGGTATAAAGAAAGAATATAAAATCTATTATAGAGTGCATTTGAATATCGAAGTAAGAAATAGTTTGATACTTTAAATTTGAAATTAAATTTAGGAAAATCATTTTGAGTACTTAAGCCCATAAAGAGGATAGGTTGGTTTATTTCTCTATGATCAGTTATGAACTCTCTATACCATATCCATGAGGTTGGTAGCAAAAACAAACAAACAACACCTATGAATTATTATCCTGTTAATGGTTTTGTTTTGTTTTATTTTATTTTTTCCAATCAAATTAACAGAAAACTTCATCCATTAAAAATCTGAATGCTGTGAAGAAATATATTTATATCATTATATGCATCTTTTGACAGTGCTGTTGCCTGAGCTTCTTTTTTCATGCTTTTGAAAAGCAATGCCTGCACCTGATTCACTTTGTGTATGGAAATCCTACCTCTTTTGCAAAGTAAAGTGGCCACCACTTTCTTTTATACAATTATGCATATTGAGAGTGACCTACCTGCTGTTCCTTTTCCCTCTCTCTCTCTCTCTCTCTCTCTCTCTCGTTGGGCTCTGTTTGGTCAATTTGAATTAGATTGAGGCTATTGGACTTTCAGACACCACACCATGCCTCTAAAGCAACACATGGAGTGGATTGGTTGGGAATGTTGACTTTTGATCAAACTGGCTATTGATCTCTTGTAATTCAAATCATCTTTTATTTATGGTTTCAACGATGATGGACAAGGATTTCTACCTCTAGAGGAGGCTTTTGGAAGTGGGAGTTTGCTGCAAGAGGAGTGCTTTCTTCTAGACTAGTTCTCAAATTACGTACATTTTTAATTCTCAAATCCGACACAATTTTTTCTACTATAAGATGCAATTTAAAAAACAAACTACACATGATAAATTTGAGTGGAACAAAAACTTGAAATATTCACGATACTCTTAAAACTACTTTCATCTTTATATCACGTCACAACTAAAAAGCAAATATTACTCTCTAAAAAAAACATTCTCAAATGAACCCGCCATAGTTTGAGAATGGCACCTTTTTCTTAGGACAGGAAAACAATAAACTAGTGTAAGTTCTCAACCACCATGGCACCCCAAATCATGCATCTTTAAAGACCTGAGAGGACTTGGCTCTTTGTGACTAAAAAAACAGAAGCCAGAGACACAAATTGCCTCTACATGTTTATCATGGAATAGGGATCCATAATCCATTGAGCAACATAACAAAGAAAAAAACAAAACCCTCTTGCCAAATCCCAAAAGCCACAACATTACCAAATACCAACCCCCAAAAATCTGTGTGTAATATCTCCACCAGTGCTTCAATTCTGGCCCTTCTTTTGGCCCCTTGTGAGTAGCAAGGCGGCAAGAAGAGCATCCCTGGAATTAAGAAATAAGAATTATTAAGACTCCTAAGCACTTGGGTCAACTACACTTTTATTCTATTAATCCACAGTCTGACATCCACAAAAAGACTTTACCCAATTTCTATGATTATCAAACATAAACATTTCGTTGATTTTCTTGTAAGCTTTGTTTACCGAGGTCTCCGTATGTTTAGGGTAACGTCTTTGACCTCCGTATGTTTAGGGTAATCTTTTTATAATGTTGAAAAAGAGAAGTGTCAGGGAGCCAAACAAATAAACTCAGAAAAATTTTTAAACTAACATGGCAGACAGTGAGTGACAGGTAAGGGAGAGCGAATTGTATTTATTTATTTTTTTAATTTAAAAACCATTGTCATGTCAGTTTAAAAATTTTTCTGAATTCATTTGCTTGTCTTTCTAACACTTTTGATCAAAAAATTATGCCAAAAAAACAAAAATATATAAA